>NW_020689393.1:0-32875 GCF_002925995.2 Terrapene triunguis
ACAGCCCCTGGGTCTGTGCAGTGACCAGCCAGTCCCCTGAGAACTTTTCCTTCCAACATGAGGCAAAAATGACACTTTGGCTATTTTTCGTTTTCACTGGAGTAGCTTTGCAAGGTAATTTCACCCGCTAAATGCATTGCAGCGGGGCAGGAAGAGCGCAGCATTGCTGCTATTGATATTAATAGTATTTACAACATGTATTCGCAGGTCCCCAGTCGCGGGTCCAGCTGGTGGAGTCCGGCGGGGATGTGAAAAAGCCCGGAGATTCTCTCCGCCTCTCCTGCAAAGCCTCCGGATTCACCTTGAGCAGTTATCATATGGATTGGATCTGCCAGGCTGCAGGGAAGGGACTGGAGTGGCTGGCCAGAGTTGCTGCCCAGGGTAGCACCTACTACTCTGATTCCGTGCAAGGGAGATTCACCGTCTCCAGAGACAACGCCAACAGCCTGGTGCTTTTGGAAATGTGCAGTCTCCGAATGGAGCACACCACCCTGTATTACTGTGTCAGAGACACACCGTGATGGAACTAGGACAAAAACCCAGCACTGTAATGACCTGACATTGGAGTTCGCTGGTCTGGGCCACTCACGGTTTGCAAGGCAATAAAATGTTCAAATCTGGGAACAGAACTCAACTAGGCAGCGGATGTTTTTTCCCCTTGAGTGGCGTGAAAAGGAAACATTTCATGTGTCAATAAACTAGAGAACAGTTAGTGTCTAGGGCCCCTGAACTCTCTCAAGCTCTATGGGCGCCAAGGACAGGGGAGTTTTTGAGTCAAAATACCCTTCCTTTGCGGGCTGGGTTTATTATTATAAAATAAATTCCTCATAATACTCAAAACACCAGACAACACTTCATAATATGATTCTCTTCCCTGCTTGGATTCCATTTTTTAAATCAAATCAAATAAGTTACACTTTTAAGTGTGTGGAAAGAAAAGGTCACACACATGGGTTTAAAGCCAGTGATTCAGTCGCGGTAGAGTGGGGAACCTGCCTGGAAACAATGCCACCAAGCCCTGGCTACGAGACTGAACTTGACCCCATCTGCAACTCGAGAGTTTGGGCCAAATTCTACAATTGTCCCTGGTGCCAATTCATCACTAAGAGCAGAGGGAGCGCTGGGATTGTCAGGTGAGCAAGTGACTCTAGTTTGGGATTTTCAAAGGAAGTTCCAATGGGATTTTGTCACCCGAATCCTTGAGGTTGCTTTAAAAACACCAGCCACTCTGAAGAGAAAACCCCCACGCTATTTTAGAGTACATTATCTTATTGGAGTGTAAAAGAGCCAACTGCTGCATGAGCTCCCTAGTGGTCGAGGGCCACACTGCAGGCAGCCTGCCTCAGTTTCCCCTGGATTGAGCAGATACAATTTCACCCAGGGACTTTGGAGTCAATATATTGCTCCTTTTGGACTCGGTTTATTACTATAATATAAACTCCAAATAATAATCAAAATCCCAAACCAAAGTCCATCCAAAAGGCCACACAGAACAAAGATTAATCTTGTTTCTCTGAGGCCTTTCTGCCTGGAGCCTTTCCTTCTTTAGCAGCCCGCTCCACAGCCCTGCAGTCTCAGTCCTAACCCCCAGGACTTTCTGCTGGATGAGCACTGAGCATTCCCCCTTCACTGCAGCCCCTGCTGTTCTTTTTAGGGCAATCACCTCATCTTGCCCAGGATTGGCTCCTTAATAATCAGCGTTGGCTGGTCCCATGCACTTCACTCCTTAGGGACAAGCCAGCCTGATCCAGGGAAGCAGTACTGTCCACTGAGATGGCTGCATTGCTAGTTTATTTTTTGGGCAGTGCAGTGACTAACTGATTGGGCTAGTCTTAGGACACATGGGCTCTGTCAAGGCTGATTTCCTTGGCACTTCCAGTGCAGAAGGCAGGGCCGCCCGGGGAGGGGCCAAGTGGGGCAAGCCCTGGCCGAGAATCCCTTTCCTGGCTAGAGGCGCCTTTTTACTTACCCAGCGGTGGTCCCGGTCTTCGGCGGCATTTTGGCGGTGGGTCCTTCAGTGCTGCCGAAGACGCAGAGTGACTGGAGGACCCGCCGCCGCAGACTCGGAGCGCCGCCCGGTGAGTATGTCCACTCCCCCGCTTTGCCCCAGGCCCCCTGAATCCTCTGGGCCGCCCTGGCAGAAGGTGGGACCCACAAGGGTTCTAAAAATTAATACTGGCCACTCCAGGCTTGTATTAAACTCCCAAGGTCACAGCTTTTCTCTGACCTTGGATGGGTAGATGCTGCCACCACCCAAGTGCAAAATCCCTCTTTTGAGAACCCAGAAAGGCTCACTTGGGCATTCCTTCCTGTGGGTACCCTCCAGCCCCTTCACCCGCCCTCCGGGGAAGAGCTGAGAAAGAAAAACAAAGGAAATCAGCTGTTGCCACCAGCTAATTAAACAACCTGCACAAACCTCTTAGGACACAAAGATCCAATTTTGTTCTTTAAAAGGTAAATTTTATTAATAAAAAAGAAGAAAATACATCTGGGAACTTAGGCTTTATCCAAAAAATGTAAAAAAATGTAAACAAAAACATTGGGGTGTGGGGTCTGAGAGGGAGTTAGGGTGCAGGAGCAGGCTGGGGGTTGGGATGCAGGGTCTGGACAGGACTTAGGATGCAGGAGGGGACTCAGGGTTGAGGCAGGAGGTTGGGATGTGGAGCGCTTACCTGGGGCAGCTCCCATTTGGTGCAAGGGGTGCAGGTGGGAATGTGTGTGGGGGTGCAGGAGTCAGGGAGAGAAGGAGGCTGGGTGTGTGACACCTCGCATCACCACCCCCCACACATGTCCCTCCACACCCTGCTAGGGGTCACACTGGACTTTTTTGGTAAACTGGGCATTTGTCCATTTGCTCTCGCCAACTGATCAGAAATAATAAATCACAACATAATTTGTGTCTCCTATAAGGAGGTGGAGAGCCAAACAGGACCACCAGCTCACTGTTTAAATCTGTGCCTCTCTCTGCCAAGGCTGCACCCGGAGAGACAATCTGCCTCCCCCTGGGTCTGTGCAGTTACCAGCCAACCCCCTGAGAACTTTCCCCTCCAACCCCAGGGGTGAATAAGAGCCTGCCGTCAGTTTGTAACCCTATAATTCACGGGCTTTGTCACCCATTTCTGTGGCAAGTCCCGATGGGCCTGTGCTGCAGAGACCGCCCAGTTCCTGAAGAAACCCCACTCAGCTGGTACTGGAAATACGGCGCAGGGTTGAGATTTTCAAAGGGGCCTGATGGCTAAAGGACCCCACCTCACATTTGAGAATCACAGTCCAGAGTTTCTGCTGCTGTCCGAGGGTGGAGCTAAAGATCCAGCCCACAATACAGTTCCAGCAATTTAATAGAGTAACCGTGGAGATAAAGGACTGAACCTGCAGTCCTTAATTACAGGAAGCTCCCAAAGGTTGGTGCTTAGGGCAGTGGGCTAGTAAGGGTACAGGGCAGTAGTCTGGTAGGGCTTACTGGGATCCTGCAGAGAGAAGCAGCAGCTCCATAAGAGAAGCGTCAGGAGTCTTTAGGGTCAGAGAGCACAGGGCTGCTGGCCTTGTCTGGTGGCTGTTCAATTGGGGTCCTCATTCCCCTTTTGATAGATCTACTCTCGAGCTGATGCGCCCCAACCATGGCATGCAAGAACAGAACACTGACCACACAACGGAAATATGAACTCCATGCTTTGCACAAACAATATAAGAAACACAGAAGGGGATGTCTGGGGTGGGGCGGGGGGAATCAGGGAGCTGAGCGCTCTCAACTTTCTTTTCTGAGAACCGGACACCAACAAACACCTTTCAGATATCTGTTCTTGCCTGTCATAGTAAATGTGGGGAGGTGAGAGCGCAGAAAGCCTGGCAGAGTGGGGCTCCTTCCATTCCCTGCGGACAAACCCGGGCAGCAATTAAAGACACTTCCCTGACTGCGAAGAGGAGAGTTGTGTCCGCTTCAGGGGTGTCAGGGCTGGGCCTGTAGACAGAGCATACGCCATTTAGTTGCTGGGACAACACCAAAGGGTGAGAGTCTGTTAAACCCTTGAGGAGTTCAAAGCTTTTCCCACTCTTTTTTCTCTAGGAATGGGTCTTGAGCCTACTCTTGGATCCCCAGACCAAGATGTGAGATCATAAGAACATTAAAACAGCCAGACTGCGTAAGACCAAAGGTCCATCTAGCCCAGGATCCTGTCTCCCGACAGTGGCCAATGCCAGGCGCTTCAGAGGCAATGAACAGAACAGGACAATCATCCAGTGACTCACTGGAAGGAGTTTTATCTGTTATAAGGAGGGAGATATGCAAATAAGGGTGAGAGTTTCCTGTTTAAATCTCTCTGTGCCGAGTCTGCACCCTGAGACAATCTGCAGCCCACTGGGTCTGTGCAGTTTCCAACTGACCCACCAGAGACCTTTCCCCTCCAGCACCCGGGAAAATGCCTCTTTGGCTCCATGTCGTTTTCCTTGCAGCAGCTTTGAAAGGTATTTTCTCCCCCTGTGGGGGTGGGGGGGGGGGTAGGGGAGTCAGAGGAATGTATTGTTGGCAATTCACACTGACATGATTTTAATACCCTTTTATTCCCAGGCGTCCTGTCACAAGTCCAGCTGCTGGAGTCCGGCGGGGATGTGAAAAAGCCCGGAGACTCCCTCAGACTGACCTGTACCACCTCAGGGTTCAACATAGACAGCGCCTGGATGAGCTGGGTCCGGCAGGCTCCCGGGCAGGGGCTGGAGTGGGTATCAGCAATTAATGGAGCAACTACGCATTATGGAAATTCCGTGAAAGGGCGATTCACCACCTCCACAGACAGCTCCAAGAAGCTGATCTACTTGCAAATGACTGGCCTCAAGCCCGAGGACACCGCCCGCTATTACTGTGCGAGAGACACAGTGAAATGAAACCGGTTTGTGATCATACAAAAACCCAGGCTGCGGAATCGCCCTTCTCCCGGCAGCCGCGCGGGGGCAGCAGTGACACACACACCGCTCCGGGCTCAGGCAGAAGACCCAGCAAGCGAGTGAATGTAACACAAACCTCCCCTCAGTTTTAACCCTTCTGTTCCCGGGCAATGTGTCTCCCAGTCCTGCCCAGAGCCCCGCTGGGTGCAGAGATCCCTCGCTTCATCTCTGAACGCATATCGGGAGTGAGTCCTGTTCTGAGTCGCTCTCCCCTCGGAGACCTGGCACGTTGGCTCTCCCGGGCCCGTCTCTGTGTCAGACTCACAGGACAGCGTCTGTCAGTGTAAAGGGGACAAGCGCATTGGGGTTTGCATCAGACCCAACGGATGGAGCGAATTGTTCCTGGGGCCAAATCCTCCGCTAGTGTAAAGTCACCGCAACTGCTTCCGCTAGACTCGAGTTACTCCTGATTTACACCAGGGAGGCTCTGGCCCTTTCAGCAAACTGGGATGTTTATGCATTAATGCAGTGGAAGGTGATTAGTTCATTATAACTGATGCGGGGCCCCTCACCGTGGCACTGCCGAGACTTTCCAATGCGGCTCGTGGATTGTTTTCACCCAACTGACGTGGAAATCGCAGCCCGGCCTCTCCGCTGGTGTCAATGGGTGGAGCTGAGACATCCCAACCCACAATAAAGTTACACAATGTCACAGAGTCACCATGGAGATAACAGACCCCGCCCCCCAGCCCATGATGACATCACTCAGCCCAGCGCTGGCACTCGGGGCATTGGAGATAGTCACGTGACTAAGGGCTGCAGACAGGAACACGAAGGGATTTAATGGGGTAGCTCAGGGAGAGGCGGCTGCTGAGGGAGAAGCGGAGGCCCGTTGGTGGAGGATTGGGGGGCACTAGGGTCACAGAACGCAGCTCCCACTGAATTAGATACGGCCCAGGACTGACCCTCCTCAGACTAAGCAATTTGACTCCAAAACCCTTTCTAACCATACAGCCCCCAACACAAATTTTCCCAAAGCATTTCTGTACAGTTTGTCTCTGTCCTAATTTTCCAGATTCTCATGAACAAGGAATGGTTCAGTGATGTACCTGGCCCCTAGGTTATAACATTGACACCAACATCAGAAATGGGGTGGAGCTGAGAGATAGATAGACCAATAGATTATACAACTGTGGCCATTTAATTGTGTTATCAGTGTAATGAGGACAACTATATAAAGCTTATGGGAAGTTTCTCTATTGAGGTTGGACTCCCAACCCACCTCTATTAGACTTAACAACGCGATGCTGCATCACACACCTCCTAGGTCCCCACCCCTTATATTGTCCCCACCTCCTGGACCATGCAAATGAGCTCCCCGGGGCCCTGTTCATAGCCCAGCCGCAGGCCGCTCACCCTGCTCAGAGCCAGCGCCGGGCTTCCGCTTCCCATCCCGCCTGGGGAACGAGCCGCCAGCCGCAGACATGACCCCCAGCCTGGCCATCGCCTTTCTCCTGCTGCTCCCAGCGGGTACGGGTGGGATCTGTGCTGCCGCTGGGCGCCCGGTACCGCATGTTCCCTAATAACTGCACGTCAGCAATATTTTCCCTTTATTTCCCCCTCTGCAGATGTCTATTCCCAGGTCAGCCTGGTGGAGTCCGGTGGGGGAGTCCAAAAGCCCGGAGAGACCCTCAGACTGCCCGGCACCGTGTCCGGATTCTCTCTCACTAGCTACGGGGTGCACTGGGCCCGCCAGCCAGCGGGGAAGGGGCTGGAATGGATGGGAGTTATCTGGGGTGATGGAAGCAATAACTATAATGATGCTCTCAAAAATTGCCTCCCCATCACCAGAGACACCTCCAAAAGCCAAGTGTTCCTGCAACTGACCGGCCTGCAACCCAGAGACACCTCCGTGTATTACTGTGCCAAATACACACAGTGAGGGGAAACCTATCAGAGCCCGCACTAACATTAACCTTGCGGGGAACCAGCCTTCTGGACTCTGGAGTGAGTCACAGACAGAAGCAGCTGCCGACACAGCATCCTTCCTGCTTGGTCATTCGCTTCGTACAGATTCCATGGCAAGTTACAAGCACTTGTGAATTTAGCGCCGCCTCATCCAGAGTCAAACAGATAATTAGACCTTGAAAGACTCAGAAGGGAACCCAGGAGTCCTGACTCCCAGGGTCCTGATCTACGAATCGTCTATCATTCTGCCAAGAAATGAGAGGGAAAATGCCAGGAATATTCACTGTGTAGCAACTAGATTATTCTTGCATGGTGTCAAGTATCAGGAGGTAGCCGTGTTAGTCTGTATCTACAAAAACAACAACAAGGGTGTCAGTATATAATGCCTGCACTGTAACTTTCACTCTATGCATCCGAAGAAGTGAGGTTTTTACTCACGAAAGCTTATGCCCAAATAAATCTGTTAGTCTTTAAGGTGCCACCAGACTCCTTGTTGTTTTTGTAGATTATTCTTCGCTCCCTTGGCTGGGAAGATACAAAAGGAGTCTTTATACCGGTACCTACTGCAGACTGCATTACCCAACTATCATATTAGAGCCAGGAATAGATGCCAGATGTTCTGTTCAGTGGCTGAGAAAATTGGTATCACTCACCGAAGAGCACAATGATCAGAGCAAACAGCCAATATGTCACTCTGGCTCTATGTCTGCAACATGCTGAGCCGGCTAAATCTATTCCCCCTCAACCCACTCGTAATTCCCTGGGGGTGAAATGAACCCTTGTGAAGAGGTCCCAGAATAAGGGCCTATGCACTGAGTGAGCCCTTGTGATGAACTGGAACTGTTCTTAATGTGGTCTTTGAATGCTGAGTGGGGAGTGTTGGCTGGGAAGGCAGGGGAGTTTGGCTAGTATGGTCTGCATGGGGGGATGGGAGACTGGCCTTGAGGGAGGATACCTGAGCATGTAACCTGAGAACCCAGGAAGAGGTTAGAGGCCAGGTGACACCTTTGCCCGGGAAACTGAACAAAGGCTGGGGGAGGAGATGATGGGGAGAGGGAGAGTTTCAGGACCTGGCTGGTGGAATGGAGGGGAGCCCAGACGGGGGTCTGACTGCCCAATGGGGCTGTGGTGCCCCTGGGACCTAATGGGGGGGGGTCCTGTTGTCTGTGCCTGCAAGACCTGTCTTGGACTGTGTTCCTGTCATCTAAATAAACCTTCTGCTTTACTGTCTGGCTGAGAGTCATGGTGAATCGCAGGAAGCCGGGGGTGCAGGGCCTTGTGTCCCCCCACACTCCGTAACAGCCCTACATCAGCGTGAAGTGGGATTTTAATATTTCACAGCTCTAATGCTGCCTTCTTTCCAGGGGCAGACTCCTCTGTTTTTACAGCATTTCCCCTAAATTGCTCCCGTCCCTGGCTCCATGTCCCACATTCAGCCTCACAGAAACTATTTCATAATAAACATAAGATTTACCGAGATCCATTTTTGGACGTGAGCTGGGTGACCCCAGTTGTAATGGCCCCTCCAGACACAAGGCACAGTTCATGTAGAGGAACTCCGCCTCCATCCCACACATCTGGTTAGCGAGGAACCATCCTGATTCTCCGCTGCTCTGCAGATTGTGGTCCAATTTAACTCTGCAACGTGGGTAGGATGTCAGCCTAAACTGATGCACCCTTAGCGCCTTGCTCACCTCCTACACAGTAAGACAAGGGGCAGTTTGATTACTAGAGTCGACTTCAAATAATGTATAGAATAGGGGGAGAAACCCATGTAATCAGGTGACCTGTCACACCAAATCTACACTACCGGTGAATGCTCCACAGCAAAAGAAACATGCCGCAGCATGTGCATTATTCATCCCCAGCAGCCCTAGCAACACAGAACGCCAAGGTCATTGTTCCAACTGTCCCCTGGCCTATAGGACAGACCTGAACTAGACACCAGCGTTATTCACCTTCCCTCCTGACTTGAGAGGAGCAAGGGAAGATTGTGAAAGGGGCACACACAAGTTAGGTGCCCAAATAACATTCAGGATCAATGGGACCTGCCTGTGGAACTGCCCTTCGTGCCTTTGAAAATGGGCTCCAGAAAACCTTCCAATTCAATACTGTAAACATAAACAATGTTTTCTCTTTGTCTGTCTTCTCTCATCTTGAAAGAGGTAGTATTTCCCTGAGTGGTTTTAAATCTTTCAAATTTTGGGTGCCCTGCTTGGAATTCTTACACGGGAATTTCTAGTCAGAAGATGCTGAGTACCCAAACTCTGAAACTCAAGCCCCTTCTCAAAAAAATCGAACACAGTTCGACAAAATTAAAATAGTTATTTTTTTAAATCTTGGCCTATGTGCAGAGTAAAGAAATTTGTCCTAACCATGATAATGTCCCCCAAGTTCTGTGTTAAGGACAATGTTGACTCTCTAAGCAAGTATGAGGCAGTGTATTAAGGACACATACAGCATTTGCCAGACTCTCTGGATGTGTCACTGTCCTGTCTGAGCTCCGACCTCGGGATTTCAAGTTGATCAGGGGCTGGGTTTCTCAGCCCCTCACTAACAGCAGGATATGTAGATAAAGTTACTCAGCTCCCTGCTTAAACCCTGACATTCCCCAGACCCTGCAGCTCGCGCATTGGGAAGCCAGAGCCTTGTGGTTCCGGACAGTGAAAGAGTTAATCCTCCAAGAAGCCCCGACCTAGGCAGAGAATGAGACTTTGGCTCCATTTCCTCCACACTCTCGCAGCGCTCAGAGGTGATTTTCTCCCCCAAAATAGCGGAGACTCCTGAGATTTCTTCTCAGAGAATCTCCTGATTCTTAACGTGTCTTGATTTGTAGGTGCCCGGATGGAGGTGCAGCTGGTGGAGTCCGGAGGGGATGTGAAAAAGCCCAGAGATTCTCTCCGCCTCTCCTGCAAAGCCTCTGCGTTCACCCTCAGCAGCAGGTCCTGGCTGGGCTGGGATCCCGGAAGGGGATCAGAATGGGTCAGTGCCATACACAGCTCTGGAAGCGGTGCATATCACGCTGTTTCAATGAAAGGGCGATTTAATATCTCTAGGGACAACCATGGAGATCTGCCGCATTTTCACAGGAACAGCTTGAGACGTGAGGACATGGCCTGGTATCACTGCGAGAGACTCTCTGTAGTGGAAGCTCAGAGAAAAACCTTCCATCTGAGTGGGTGTCTCCTCTTGGGGCACCCAAGGTCTGTAAAATGTAAAGAGTTTAAATCTGAGAACCTACACGAAACTGTGCACCCTATTGTCCCTCTTTTAATAATGGCCCCATTCTCGCATCCATCGCTCTCACCAGGAAATAGGATGCTTTAAATAAAACAAGTAGTAATTTGAGCACACCAGTATCGTTCTTCCTGTCGCCAGAGTGACAAGAATCTGCAGCTCCCTCACTGTCTCTATGGGATTGATTCCCGAGTGGGCTTGCAATTCCAGACTTTACTCTCTCGCCACGCGGCTGCCACTGCACAGAATCCTGCAATTAATCCAACGCTTGGGGCCTCTATTGGAAAAAACACACACACTCCTCCCAGGAATGAGAGATCACTGAGCAAAATTTAAAAAGAGGAAAATTCAGCCTCATAAAAATGCTCATACATATGCAGGCAAAACTCTGAGTGTTGTGGTTAGGGTTATGCCTAAAGTTAGGGTTAGGGTTAGGGATACAGTTAATGTTAGTGATAAAGGGTAGAGGCAGGGTTAAGGTTAGGGGCAGGGTTAAGGTTAGAAATATGGGTATGATTAGGGTTAGGGGATAGGGTTAAGGCTAGGGTTACGGTTAAGGCTAAGGGTAAGGTTCAGTATGGTTAAATATAAGTGGAAGGGCCCAGATTAGCTTTAGTGTCTGGGTCAGTGTTATATTAAGTGTGAGATTTAGAGTTAGAGAACCAGGGTTAAAGTTAGGCTTTGGGTTTAAATCAGGATTTGCGGGGATAGAGGGAAAATTAGCATTTTTAGGGTAAAGGCAAACATTTTGTGTCTGAATCAGTGTTCAGGTCCGGATTTGAAAAGAGGTTAAATTTAGGGCTAGGCACACAGGCAGGGTTAGGTTCTTGGTCAGATTTAAAGGAAAAGTGGAGAATTGTATCTTCTCTATGAAACAGAATGTGAGGAACCCTAGGGTTTATTATAAAGGATTGTGTCATTATATCCTGTAAAAGTTTAAGTTTACATTGTTTGGAAATCCATTAACTTCCGGGGATGACCCTGTTTTCCAGCCAAGGGAGGGAGAGAAGTGTCACAAACTCACAGGTCATGCCCACTCTTGGCCCTGTACGGTCAGTGGGGGGTGCCCCTTACAGTGAGACAGCCCTTCTTGGGGGTCCACTCTCTCTCGGGGTCAGGCCCCTCCACCTCCTGGAGCTGCACCTGTCTGAGCCTTAGCACACCTGTTTCTCGCCGTGGGCCCCCTCAGGGAGTCCACTTGCTCTGGACCCCCGGGGCCTCCACCACCCCCGAAGGGGTCGATGCAACCCTGTTCTCTAGACCAGAGTGACTCTCAGCCAGCGTAAAACAGGAGGCTTTATTGAGAGTTGAACACAGCACAGAAACTCTCAAGGCCTCAGGCCTGGCCTCCCTCAGCCCAGCACACCCCAGTCTCTCTGCATCCAGGTGGGCTCTGCCTGCTCCCCCTCTCCAGCCCAGAGCCCCCCTGCTTCCCAGCTGGGCCTCTGAGATCCCCGGCCCCAAGCCCCGCCTCTGTCCATTGTCTTCTCTCCAGGTAAACAGGGCCGTAAACTGGGGCCTCCTCTCCTCGTGTCTGTCCTCCGGCTGGAACGGGCTAGTTAGGTCACCGGGTCCTCACTCTGCAGCCCATTGTCCTCCCACTGGCCAGAACCAGCTGCAACTCCTGAGCTGGGTCTCCGGGTCGGGGTCTCAGGTCACCGGTCGCTGGGGTATCCATCCTCCAGGCCATTGGCTGGGGTCCCAAGTTCCCTCTCCGGTCCTCTGCAACAACAAACTCCCTCTCCCTTCACCTGGTTAAACCAGTAACCCCAAGGGAAATTGTGTCCCACCCCTTCCGCATGCAAACCATTGAAACCCCACAGAAAACAAGAAAACCCCCCACTTCGTCACAAGAAGCATGTGTTCTGTTGACTCCAAGTGACATGTTTTTTGTTGACAAGGAGGTGAAAGGACTTCTGGTTCCTTGAGCTCATCGGCTGATTTCCCGAGGCTTTGCACTGGGGTGAGTGAGAAGAAAATCAAGCCCTATAATTTCAGGGTAATCTTATAAACACTACAGCAGCAATGCTGGGACGGGGAGGTCTTTTTCTGTTCACTCACTGGGCACGTTTTCTGACTCCTCTATGCCCCCAAAGTCTCAGAAAGGTGTCCCCTCCCCTCCAAAATGTCCCTCCATCACCCCAGAGCCTACCAATCATCTCGCTCTCACCGAACTCTCCTCCGGGTCTGATTCTGCCTCGTGTTCCCAACCCCCGTTCCTATAATATGGTGCGTGGCTTGAGGCGCGGAGCGGTGTTTATTAAATGCCCCTTTAACCGCAGTAAACACAACTCCCCCACTTTCAGTGCCAGAGCCCCTCCTCTAACGAGCAGAGGATTTCCATGCCCCGAGCTGTCCCCATGGGTCTGTCACCCTCTATCCATAAGCAGCCTGTCCCTCTCCATCTGCAAGAGAAAAAGCTGGGATCCCACTTCCAGACCCAGCTACTTAAACTGAGACCCAACACCCACTATCGTCTGAGTCCCTCCAGCCCTGCCACACCCAGACCCCCCTTCGTCCCATTGCTGTGGGGTCTCCAGCCCAGACCAGCCTCCTGCTTCTCAGACTCTCATGTGTGTGCGGGGTGGGTTTGGTCTCCTGTCAGCTGATGTGGGATGTTTGTTGTCACCGCTTCCCTCTCCGTTCCCATGGGGCCTGGGGGCAGGTTGTTCTGACCCAGTCGGGTCCTGAAGCGAAGCAGCCCAGAGAATCCAGCCCGCTGAAATGCGCTGGGAGCGGGGTTAATCCCCAGAACAACCCACTCCTCTCACACCCTCCGGGGGGATTCATACCAAGGCCAGCTCCTGCGGCTCCCTGCACACCCCGGGTGGAGACCGGAGAACAAAACGCTGTGTCCGTGTGAGGAGACACACACTGTGGGTGAGGCAGGCTGCAGAGACCCACACCGGACTCGTCCTTCTCCCATTCTCCGAGTGGGGGCAGCGGTGACACACCCAGTGCGGCTGTGGGGACCGGACTGAGAACACGCACCAGGGTGGAAGGGCATATGACTCCAGCTTTTCACTCCCCCGTTCCCTGGAAACGTCCCGCACCGATGCACAAAGCACCGGAGCAGAGCAGAGCCCTGCCCGCCACTGGCCAACCACTCGTCTCCTTGCAATTCCTGAGGGAACTCCGGGGAGTGAAGCGAACCGGGATTGTCCCGTGTGGTGAAAGCTACCGGGGAATATTTCCCACCAGACAGAGCCCAGGTCAGTGGAGCCGCCGCTTCTGGGAAAGGGGCTGGGCCGGGCTTCAGTTATAGCTACCGCCCAGTGCCCCGGGGCGTTATTCTGTCTCCAGGGGTGGCATTTTAGTGGAAGGGGGAAGAGGGATTTGCTGGCCGCCTCTTCCCGCCGCCCCCATTGACCTGGAGCGGCGAACCGTGGCCACTGGGAGTCACGATCGGCCAAACCTGCAGACTGGGCAGGTAAACAAACTGGCTGGCCCACCAGGGTGCTTACTCTGGTGAGCCCCGTCCCAAAGGTTGCCGATCCCTGGTCTACACTTTATTGCTAATTAATAATTAACTAAATAACTGATCTTCCTAATGATGCTTAGTGGTGATAGATTTGGTGCTGGTTGTGGGCCTAGCGCCTAGGGTTTCCAGAAACTGGGAATGGGCGACAGGGGGTGGATCACTCGGTGATTCCCTGATCTGTTCATTCCCTCTGGGCACCTGGCATTGGCCACTGTCAGGAGACAGGATACTGGGCCAAATGGACCTTTGGTCTGACCCAGTCTGGCCATTCTTATGTTCTTAATTATAGTCTAGGATCCCATAGTCCTAGGCACGGTACAAACACAGACCATAAAACCTCTCTCAGTCCCACCGAGTTTCCAATCCGAGTGTAAATGGGAAGTGGAGTGTGACTGGGAACAGGAATATAAACACAAATATAAATATCAGCCGTGCAGAATAAACTTCCTTCACTGTAGCCTGAATCCCCCCTCGACTCCCAGACACGCCGCTTTCAGCCCACTAATGTCAGGGAGGCTCCACTGCAAAACCTTAACACTGTCCTCAGACTTCCCCGCTCCCCCAGCTTCTCCCACCTGCACCCACAGGCGGACCCCAGACCTGGTCCAAAGCATGAGCCAGGCTTGCTCAGATCACGTTCCTAGTGTCATGGATCATTTCAATGTAGCCGGTCACTGCTGGGAAGGGAAAGGGGCTTCCGTTCCAAATCCCTCCCAGTGCCACGGGAAATCTTCCCTCTCCAGCGGGGATCACTGGGACACGACCCCTCCCCAGACACTGACCCCCCTGACTGGACGTTGCATGGCCCTTGTGCGCGTGGAACGGGGCTCCAGAGCTGAGTCCCCCCAATCCCCAATATCACCTCACAATAGCCAGGCCCTCAGTTCCTGGGTGAGGAGATACAGTCACTGCAGGGAGCTGGTCATTCCTCCCAGGGGTCCAAAAGTGTCAGGAGGACCCAGCGCCCTGTGCCCGGCGCTGCACAGACACACAGGCTGGGACAGTCTGACTCCCGCACCCGGAGCCCTAGGGCGAGTCAGTCAGATCACTGGCAGCAGGAGTGTGTGTCTCTTATAAAGCGGGGACATGCAAATGAGGGAGACACTTTCCTGTTTAAATCTGTGCCTCTCTCTGCCCAGGCTGCACCCGGAGACACAATCTGCAGCCCCTGGGTCTGTGCAGTGACCAGCCAGTCCCCTGAGAACTTTCCCCTCCAGCACCCGGGAAAATGGGGTTTTTGCTCCTTGTAATTTTCTGTGTAGCAGCTTTGGAAGGTATGTTCCCCCTCTGAATAACTGGCAGAGTTAGAAGAATATTGTGTTACCACTGTTTTTATACCAACATTAATGGCCTGTCTTTATTCCCAGGTGTCCGGTCCGAGGTCCAGCTGGTGGAGTCCGGAAGGGATGTGAAAAAGCCCGGAGACTCTCTCCGCCTCTCCTGCAAAGCCTCCGGGTTCACCTTCAGCAGCTACCTTATGTAGTGGGTCCGACAGGCTCCTGGCAAGGGACTAGAATGGGTCACTTATATAAGCGGCAGTGGGGGTATTATACGCTACCTTGATTCAGTGAAAGGCCGATTCACCATCTCCAAAGATAATTCCAAGAGTGAGCTGTATTTGCAAATCACCGGCCTGAAGCCCGAGGACACCGCCCGCTATTACTGTGCGAGACACAGTGAAACAAAACCGGTTTGTGATCATTCAAAAACCCAGGCTGCGGAATCGCCCTTCTCCCGGTAGCCGCGCGGGGGCAGCAGTGACACACACACCGCTCCGGGCTCAGACAGGAGACCCGGCAACGGAGTGAATGTAACACAAACCTCTCGTCAGTTTTAACCCTTCAGTTCCCGGACAACGTATCTCCCCTTCCTGCCCAGAGCCCTGCTGGGCGCAGAGATCCCTCGCTTCATCTGTGAACTCCAATCCGGAGTGAGTCCTGTTCTGAGTTGCTTGACGTCATTGGGTTTTGTATCAGAACTAATGGATGGAGCGAATTGCTCATGGTGCCAAATCCTCCGCTAGTGTAAAGTCACCGCAACTGCTTCCACTAGACTCGAGTTACTCCTGATTTACACCAGGGAAGCTCTGGCACTTTCAGCAGACTGGGACGTTTAGCGCATTAATGCAGCAGAAGGTGATTAGTTCATTATAACCAATGTGGGGCCCCTCACCAGGGCATCTCCGCCCTTCACAAGCGGTTATTGCCTTTATCCCCACAACGCCGCCGGGAGGCTGGAAACTATCATAGCCCCTGGTTCAGAGAGGGGAGACTGAGGCACAGAGAGATGGAGGCTGGGATATGCAAATGGCCCATTCAGAGTCCGGGCGGGGCTGTGGGGCAGAGATCACCCAGTGCCTGAATAAACCCCACTCCGCTGAGCCTGGGAATGGGGCACCGCCGGGACTTTCCAAAGTGGCTGGTGGATTGTTTTCACCCAACTGCCATGTGGAAATCACAGCCCGGCCTCTCTGCTGGTGTCAGTGGGTGGAGCTGAGACATCCCGACCCACAATAAAGTTCCACAATGTCACAGAGTCACCATGGAGATAACAGAGCCCGCCCCTCAGCCCGTGATGACATCACTCAGCCCAGCGCTGGCACTCAGGGCATTGGGTATAGTCACGTGACTAAGGGTCGTAGACAGGAACACGGCAGGATTTAATGGGGTAGCTCAGGGAGAGGCGGCTGCTGAGGGAGAAGCAGAGGCCCCTTGGTGAAGGGTCAGGGGGGCACTAGGGTCACAGAACGCAGCTCTCACTGAATGAGATTTGACCCAGGACTTCCCAAAGTCTTGTGTGACTTTCCCATCCTACATTAGCTACCAGCCAATTGTCACTGTCCAGTCTCCCATGGCTACAAAAAGCAGAACCTACGTCCCCTTGTACTCAGAGAGTTTCTAAGATTCTGGTCCTGCTGCCAAATCCTCGTGTCTCCCACAGTCGAACCCAAAGGCAATGAGGAATAAGGGAAGCTTTTCCCTGACCCAAGAACATGCTCTATCAGGCCAGGGAAGGATGTCTTGGGATTTTAGGTCATTTTACTTCTCCCTTAGGTAAAAGCACAAACATGATCCCCCAGCCCAGGCGCTTCACAACACAGAATAAGGGGCCCTCTGAGTCCTCTTCTTCAAGACTCAAGGGATTGGTCTGGGAAGTTGATTTGACACAAATGAAACCAACATACAACTCCTCTAACACCTAAGGAATGTAAGAGCAAAGTGGGTGCAAATCATTCCTCCCTTCTCTTTGCACAGCTGGGAATGGCCTCATAAGGTTCCCATCAAGGCAGAGTCAGTCCCCCCCAGACCTTTTAAATTTAATTATTCACTATTCATATCACTTTTCACCAATTGCTTTCCTCTCCATGGTGTCTTTTGGTAGATTGTCCTGAGCCAATCTGATCCAGCAGTGAAAAAGTCTGACATGAACTGTAGATGGATGCAAGGTGAACCTCTATATCAGGGGTGAGCAACCTTTCAAATGTGGTGTGCCGAGTCTTCATTTATTCACTCTAATTTAAGGTTTCGCATGCCAGTAATACATTTTAACGTTTTTATAAGGTCTCTTTCTATAAGTCTATAATATATAACTAAACTATTGTTGTATGTAAAGTAAATAAGGTTTTTAAAATGTTTAAGAAGATTCATTTAAAATTAAATTAAAATGCAGAGCCCCCCAGACCGGTGGCCAGGACCCAGACAGTGTGAGTGCCACTGAAAATCAGCTCGTGTGCCACCTTCGGCACGCATGCCATAGGTTGCCTACCCCTGCTCTATATAGCCTTGGATCCAAAAGCTTCTGGGAAGAAGTGGGAGTGGACACTTTACTATCATACTTCCTGTACCAACAGCTACTGGACTAAAACCCTGGAGGGGGTGGGGTGGGGTGGGGGAGGGAACTCACAGCCACCAAAGACAGCTCCATCTTTATTTACACATGAGCAGCCTAAAGGACATGCGCACAGAAATGTTAGCTCTCGATCTCTCTCACACACACACATACAATATTCTTCCTGAAAGGCAGCCACTTTATAGTACTTCATTATTGTTCAGAATCCAGACCCCTAACACACAAGAACCAAAGACAGAGAGAGACAAAGCAGGCTGCTCCTGAAGGGAGAGAGGTACAACCTATCCCCATCCTGATCTACCATGGCTCTTTGCAAAGTGACTGTTAAAAATCCAGATCACAAGCCTCCCTAGGAAGCCCAACAGCCTGCATGCAGGAGAAGGAAACTCCTTTCAAACTTAAAGTGATGGCTTCAAACATTAAAGCAGTTTTCAATAAACCGCAATGGACTATTGACACTTCTGCCTCCAAGACTACTAAACATTATGTGATTCTATTTATTCTGCCCCACCTCTATTAACATTATCAAATAACTCCTGTCCGCCCATGCATTAAGGCTACAGTTTAAGGTATAGACTTTAAGGTAATGGCAATACTTCAGGCCTCTAGGCAGGATTAAAAATTAGGGCTAAGATGAGCTCTAGGTTTAGGGTTAGAGTTAAGGTTTATGGTTACAAATAGGCATAGGATTTAGAGACAGAGAATAAATTTGAGGTCCAGGTTACAGTTAAAGGTTAATGTAACACGTCATGTCTAATATTAGGGCCAAATTTATAATTAGTTTATATATTTAAGGTTAGGGTCAGGGTGATTAAGGTTATTTGTTACCCCTAGAAATAGGGATGGAGTACAAATTTAGGTTTGTGTTCAGGTAAGTGTTAAATTTTGGGTATAGTTTTATCTTCATCGTTAGGTTTTAGGAGGGGCTTTAGTGTTAGTTTCAAGGTAGTGATGGAGGGTGAGGCCTAGTATTAAAAGAATTTACATTGAGGGTTAGAATTGCCTTCACGTATGAAGTCAGGATTTAGGGATAGAACTAAAGTATCCCGTTAGCTCTCAGGATCAGATCAATATAATGGTTAAGGTGAGGTTTTATCCTTAGGGTTAGAGGTAAATGTGGGAGTTAGGAAGAGGACAAAGGAGATGTGAACTGGACTCCTTATAGTCACATAGGAAGCTCTAATCCAGTGGTGCTAGGACCCCGACTAGGAGAGGGGTGGTACCCAGAGATAAATTCCGGCCCTTCTCTCAGCCACACACGAAGAAACTGAGTTCGCTCTAGGAAATAATTTGAGTTTCTTATAAGAAGGGGGATATGCAAATAGGGGTGAGAGTTTCCTGTTTAAATCTGTCTCTCTCACTTCCACGGCTGCACCTGGACAGACAATCTGCAGCGTCTATGTCTGGGCAGTCACCAGACAACCCCTCTGAAAACTCTCCTTTCCAAACACAGGGACAATGAGATTTTGATTGTATTGAGCGGAACCACAGGTCCATTCCTGAGCTTGGATCCCCTCCATGAGCAGAAAGGTGCCAGCTCTGGAGGAACATTGTCAGCAAGGACCCTGTCCTGGTATTGGGAGCGGGTAGACTCCAGCCCTGCGCCTTTCCATGCAGCCATGCAAAGCACGTGCCCCTGGCAGATCTTGTATTCATTTGGATGTACCCACACAGGAGAGGGACAGAGCCAATTGTCAGGCAACCCAGCACCTCGTGTCTTTCCTGTGACAAGGGCAGCACCTGCCCATCTCTCTGGGGCACTAATTGGCAGAGGGGCGATGTTCAGGGGTGAGCACGTGTGGGTCCCTGGTTGCAAGCCAGCGCCACGGGCAGCAGCTCGGGAAAGCGCTTGGTTCTCAGACAAGCAAACAACACGCGGGGGGAGTTAGCCTGGCCTTGACTTGCCTCCTCGTTTCCAGAGTAGCGCGGAATGAGCCCGGGATGGCGTCTGGTGTCACCTTTGTTAGGAGTGTGTTTGAGTCTGACAGTTACATTCATGTGAGTCTTTGCTTCTCCCAAAGCCGCCTGGGTGGAAGCATCGGGGTGCTGAAGAAATACAGAGACACAGAGAGAGGAGATTGCCTCTCCTGGAAACGTGTCCTTACGCCCTGTCCCTCTGGCCAGTCATTGTTTCTTTAGAGTCATGTCTTCCTTTGACACTGCTCTGTCAGATCAGGCGCCTTTGGCTAGGGCAGCCTGCTGCAGCCATACAGAGCGACTGGGGGAATTGGGCTCCAGCGGTGATGGTGGGGCAGAAATGGGGCTGGCTGCATCAGCCTGACCCTCTGTGTACACTGCCTATTTGTACGGACAGGTCCCCCTAGGTTTCCCTAGGAGCTCCCGGTCTGGAATCTCTCTCTCCATCCAGACACACAAGTGTGAAATATCGTGAACTCTGTGTTAGCCTTGCCAAGTTCCAGTCCATGTTCGCTTAGAGGACAGGGTCGATGCACGTGGGATCTAGCTGTCACGCTGAATTTCACTCTGGAGATCCATAAACCAGCCATTTGATCTCTCCCGTCAGGTGCCTCACTGCATTCTTACATTATAAACCATTGCGGTTACAAGGCATCCCAGTGAAGGGACCCTGCATTGGCTGACACGTCTGTGCTAGCCCCTATGTGCTCTCCTCTTCCCAGATGTGCTGGCCCCTTTCACACACCCAAAATTCAGGATTGAGGGCTTCTGAGCTTGATGCAAACTGGTTAGTTTGGAGAGGGTACCAATTTCCTTTTAGACCATCCATGGATTTGAGCCCAGAGAGGCAAACCTGATTGGAAACAGTGAGGTCTGTGCTTGGAGAGGTTCTTGATTTCAGCTCCATTGGGATTTTGAGAGTGGCCCTGCAAACCCTTCCTAGCCTGAGTAATCCTTACCCCACAAATTGTTCCACTGGAGCCAGTGGGGTCAGTCCCATTAGTAAGGATGGCAAGATCTTAACGAGAACTAGACCCTGCAGAAGTTTGTCTGGTCCAGCCCCAGGCTCTGTTCCCAGCACCTGAGCTCCTTCTAGCTTTCCATGTGCCCAGCTTCTCTTTTCTAGCGGGCAACTGTACAGTAAACCCCGTGAATCTCGAGGAAGCACACGGGCCGGTGCTCTTTTCCTTGCAACACCTGAAAGCCTCAACTCCTGGGAAGAGGATGGCCGGAATGCCGCCCCTGGAAATGTGCCGCCCCCAAGCACGTGCTTGCTTTGCTGGTGCCTAGAGCTGGTCCTGCCCCCACCCCAGTGCAGAGCAGAGCGCTGCTCGCCTCACGCAAATGGCTCCTCACATTAGGGTTAACCCGGGGAACTCCAGGGAGTGAAGCAACGAGCAATTGGCCCCTTCTCCATATAGCTAAACCTGCTTGGGAACATTCCCCTCTGGTCACTGCACAATTCAGTGGAGCCGGTCATTGCTGGAAAGGGGATTCAGTCCCAACTCTCTCCCAGCGCCAGCGGGTGTCCCAGCCCCATGGAACCCCGTGAGCCGGCCCCTCCCCCTGACAGCCCTGCTGCTCGTGGGCCGGAGCTGCAGAGCTGAGATTCACCCTATCTTATGAATATTTATATTTCCATATGGTTAACCCATTTGTTCCTTTCTTTTACCAAAAACAAACAAGCAATTTCCCCCTTTATGAGGCAAAGCTTGGCCAGGACCTGAGAATCTTCCATCACCAAGTCATGCGAATACAAACAGGCCCTGAAGTTGAGTCTCTGGAATTGTGTTCTTTCAGGGAAACTTCTTTTTTTTATTAATTATTATTAATTCGTATTATTGTTTTATTTTATCCAAAATACACTCAGGATCCCATCGCACTGAGGATGATGGCCCATCACACACCCTCTGCCTCTCTGTTCTAGATTCCTAAGAGAAATAATAAATCACAACAGAGGGTATGTTTACACTATGAAATTAGGTCTAATTTATAAAAGTCAGTTTTTCAGAAATAATTTTTATACCGTCAACTGTGTGTGTCCCCACCAAAAATGCTTTAAGTGCATTAAGTCGGCGGACTGCGTCCACAGTACCGAGGCTAGCATCAACTACCAGAGCGTTGCACTGTGGGTAGCTGTGGGTATCTATCCCACAGTTCCTGCAGTCTCCGCCGCCCACTGGAATTCTGGGTTGAGATCCCAGTGCCTGATGGGGCAAAAACAGTGTCGCGGGTGATTCTGGGTACATGTTGTCAGGCTCCCCTCCCCGTGAAAGCAACGGCAGACAATTGTTTCGCACCTTTTTTCCTGTGTTACCTGTGCAGATGCCATACCACGGCAAGCATGGAGCCCGCTCAGCTCACCGTCACCGTACGTCTCCTGGGTGCTGGCAGATGTGGGACTGCATTGCTACACAACAGCAGCTCATTGGCTTTTGGCAGCAGACGGTGCATTACAACTGGTAGCCATTGTTGTCGTACTCCTGGGTGCTCTTTTATTGGTCAGGGGTGCCTGGGCAGACATGGGAGTGACTCAGCCAGGTCATTCCCATCTTCTGGTGAGCAGCCAGGAGATGATGATGGCTAGCAGTCCTACTGCACCGTCTTCAGGCAAGCAGCCAGGAGATGATGATGGCTAGCAGTCGTAATGCAGCATCTTCTGCCGCGTACCCAGGAGATGACGATGGCTAGCAATTGAACTGCACCATCTGCTGCCAGCCTAAATATGTAAAAGATAGGTGGAGTGGATCAAAACAAGAAATAGACCCGATTTACTTTGTATTCATTTGCTTCCTCCCTCTGTGAAATCAACAGCCTGCTATACCCAGGGTTTTGAGTTCAATCCTTGAGGGGGTCATTCTGTGTGACAGTTGTTTGTGTTTCTCCTTGATGCAAAGCCACCTCCTTTGTGGATTTTAATTCCCTGTAAGCCATGTCCTCAGTTGCCCCTCTCGTCATCAGAGCAGATAATCGTTTCGCACCTTTTTTCAGCCCAGATGCAATAGCACTGGGATCATGGAGCCCGCTCAGATCACTGCGGCAATTATGAGCACTGTAAACACCACGCGCATTATCCTGCAGTATATGCAGAACCAGAACCTGCAAAAGCAAAACCAGGCAAGGAGGCGATGGCAGCGCGGTGATGAGAGTGATGAGGACATGGACATAGACCCCTCACAAAGTACGGGCCCCGGCAATGTGCACATCATGGTGTTAATGGGGCAGGTTCTATCTGTGGAATGCCGATTCTGGGCCTGGGAAACAAGCACAGACTGGTGGGACCGCATAGTGTTGCAGGTGTGGGACGATTCCCAGTGGCTGTGAAACTTTTGCATGCATAAGGGCACTTCCATGGAACTTTGTGACTTGCTTTCCCCTGCCCTGAAGCGCCAGAATACCAAGATGAGAGCAGCCCTCACAGTTGAGAAGCGAGTGGCGATAGCCCTGTGGAAACTTGCAACGCCAGACAGCTACCGGTCAGTCGGGCATCAGTTTGGAGTGGGCAAATCTACTGTGGGGGCTGCTGTGATCCAAGTAGCCAATGAAATCAAAGAGCTGCTGATATCAAGGCTAGTGACTCTAGGAAATGTGCAGGTCATAGTGGATGGCTTTGCTGCAATGGGATTCCCTAACTGTGGTGGGGCGATAGACGGAACCCATATCCCTATCTTGGCACCGGAGCACCAAGCCAGCCAGTACATAAACCGCAAGGGGTACTTTTCATTGGTGCTGCAAGCACTGGTGGATCACAAGGGACGTTTCACCAACATCAACGTGGGATGGCCGGGGAAGGTATATGATGTTCGTGTTTTCAGGAACTCTGGTCTGTTTCAAAAGCTACAGGAAGGGACTTTCTTCCCAGACCAGAAAATAACTGTTGGGGGTGTTGAAACCATACGCTGGAGCATATCAGTTTGATGTTCCAGCAGCCTGAGCATCGACTCTTGCCTTCTGTCAGCAAGCTGACGCCACCTATCATCTTCAGCCCGCCACTTACTCTCTTCAGCCCACCACTTATTATCTTCAGCCCGCCATCTGTCCTCGTGTTCATATTGTACTTTTCTGGACTCTGACATTGTCTGCCTCCACACATTCTGCTGTGCTGTCAGTGGGGGAGGACAGCAGGAGCTCAGAGAACATTTCATCCCGAGTGCGGGTTTTTCACCTTCTAATCTTCGCTAGCCTCTGCGAAGGAGAAACATTTGCAGCTGATGGAGGAAAAGGGAGAGTGATAGTTAAAAAGACACATTTTAGAGAACAATGGGTACACTCTTACATGTTAAACCTTGCTGTTCACATTACACAGCATATGTGCTTTCATTACACGGTCACATTTTGCCTCTTGTATTGGGGGGCTGCCGGTTTGGTGTGAGAGATCACTCACGCTTCACCCCTCCCCACACTGCGTGGCTAACAGCGGGGAACATTTCTGTTCAGCCACAGCCAAACAGCTGAGCAGGAACGGGCACTTCTGAATGTCCCCTTAATAAAAGCACCCTATTTCAACCAGGTGACGATGAATGATATCACTCTCCTGAGGATAACACAGTGAGATAAAGAATGGATTTTGTTTGAATGCCAGCAAACACCGGGACCATACGCTGCCATGCTTTGTTATGCAATGATTCCCGACTACGTGCTACTGGCCTGGCGTGGTAGTGTCCTACCGTGGTGGACAGAATAAGGCAGCCCTAAAAAGAAACCTTTTGAAAAGGCTTTGGGAGTACATCCAGGAGAGCTTTATGGAGATGTCCCTGGAGGATTTCTGCTCCATCCCCAGACACCTTGACAGACTTTTCCAGTAGCTGTACTGGCTGCGAATGCCAGAGCAAATTAATCATTAAACATGCTTGCTTTTAAACCATGTGTAATATTTACAAAGGTACACTCACCAGAGGTCCCTTCTCCGCCTTCAGGGTCCGGGAGCACGCCTTGGGTGGGTTCGGGGGTTATTAGCTCCAGGTCCAGGGTGAGAAACATATCTTGGCTGTTGGGGAAACCGGTTTCTCCGCTTCCTTGCTGTGCGCTATCTTCAATCTCTTCGTCATCATCTTCCTCGTCCCCAAAACCCACTTCCCTGTTACGTGATTCTCCATTGACGGAGTCAAAGCACAGGGTTGGGGTAGTGGTGGCTGCACCCCCTAGCATGGCATGCAGCTCATCATAGAAGTGGCATGTTCGGGGCTCTGATCCGGAGCGGCCGTTCGCCTCTCTGGTTTTTTGGTAGGCTTGCCTTAGCTCCTTAATTTTCACGCGGCACTGCTTTGCGTCCCTGCTATGGCCTCTGTCCTTTATGCCCTTTGAGACTTTTTCTAATGTTTTGGCATTTCATTTACTGGAACGGAGTTCAGCTAGCATGGATTCATCTCCCCATACAGCGAGTAGATCCCGTACCTCCTGTTTGGTCCATGCTGGAGCTCTTTTGCGATCCTGGGACTCCATCATGGTTAGGTCTGCTGATGAGATCTGCACTCACCTGCACCTTGCCGCGCTGGCCAAACAGGAAATGAGATTCAAAAGTTCGCGGGACTTTTCCTGTCTACCTGGCCAGTGCATCTGAGTTGAGAGTGCTGTCCAGAACAGTCACAATGGTGCACTGTGGGATAGCTCCCGGAGGCCAATACCGTCGAATTTGCGTCCACACTAACCCAAATTCGACTCGGCAAAGCCAATTTCAGCGCTAATCCCCTCGTCGGAGGTGGAGTAAAGAAAACGATTTAAAGAGCACTTTAAGTAAAAAAAAAAGGCTTTGTCGTGTGGACGGGTCCAGGCTTAAATGAAGGTAAGGCTGCTAAATTCGATCTAAAATCGTAGTGTAGACCAGGCCAGAATTTGTGTCTCCTATAATGAGGTGGATCAGCATACAGGACCATCACCAGCTCACTGTTTATATCTGTCCCTCTCTCTGCCCAGGCTGCACCCGGAGAGACAATCTGCGTCCCCCTGTGTCTGTCCAGTTACCAGCCAATCCCCTGAGAACTTTCCCCTCCAACCCCAGGGGTGAATGAGAGCCTGCCATCAGTTTGTAACCTTATAATTCACAGGATTTGTCACCCATTTCTGTGGCAAGTCCCGATGGGCCTGTGCTGCAGAGACCGCCCAGTTTTAAACTCATAGACTTTAAGGTCAGAAGGGACCAATATGGTCATCTAGTCTGACCCCCCGCATGATGCAGGCCACAAAAGCTGACCCCCCCACTTTCCCTTAGCTCAGCTGTTGAAGTCTCCAGATCGTGATCTAAAGACTTCAAGTCGCAGAGAATCTTCCAGCTTGCGACCCCTGCCCTATGCTGCGGAGGAAGGCGAAAAACCGCCTGAAGTTCCTGAAGAAACCCCACTCAACTGGTACTGGAAATACGGCGCAGGGTTGAGATTTTCAAAGGGGCCTCATGGATAAAGGAACCCACCTCACATTTGAGAATCACAGTCCAGAATTTCTGCTGCTGTCTGAGGGCGGAGCTAAAGATCCAGCCCACAATACAGTTCCAGCAATTTAATAGAGTGACCTCGGAGATAAAGGACTTGAACCATCAGCCCTTAATTACAAGAAACTACCAAAGACTGGCGCTGAGGGCAATGGGCTAGTAAGGGTACCGGGAGGAAGTCTGGTAGGGCTTATTGGGATCGTGCAGAGAGAAGCAGCAGCACCATAGGGGAGGTGTCAGGTCTTTAGGGTCAGAGAGCACAGGGCTGGTGGCCTTGTCTGGTGGCTGCTTGTTTGGGGTCCTCATTTCCCTTTTGATACATCTACTCTTGGGCTGATGCGCCCCAGCCATGGTGTGCAAGAACAGAACACTGAGCACACAGTGGAAATATGAATTCCATGCTTTTCAAAAACAATATCAGAAACACAGAAGGGGGTCTGGAGAGGAGTGAGGAGCAGGGAGCTGAGGGCTCTCAACTTTTCTGAGAACTGGAAACCAACAAACACCTTTCAGATATCGGTTCTTGCCTGTCCCTGTAAATGTGGAGAGGTGAGAACGCAGAAAGCCTGGCAGAGCGGGGCTCGTTCCTTTCCCTGTGGAGAAACCATTACAGACACTTCCCTGACTGCGAAGAGGAGAGTCATGTCCACTTCAGGGGTGTCAGGGTTGGGTCTGTAGACAGAGCATACGCCATTTATCAAGCTGCTGGGGCAACAGCCAAGGCTGAGCATCTGTTAAACCCTTGAGGAGTTCAAAGCTTTTCCAAATCCTTTTTTTCTCTAGGAACGTGTTTTGCTCCTACTCTTTGGTCCCCAGACCAAGATGTGAGATCATAAGAACGGCCATATTGGGTCATAACAATGGTTCATCTAGCCCAGTATCGTGTTCTTTGACAGTGGCCAATGCCAGGAGCTTCAGAGGAAATGACCAGAAGAGGTAATCATCCAGTGATTCACTGGGAAGGAGTTTTATCTGTTATAAGGAGGGGGATATGTAAATAAATCTCTCTCTACCCCAGGGTTTCTCAAACAGGGGTCACCGCTTGTGTAGGGAAAGCCCCTGGCGGGCCCAGCCGGTTTGTTTACCTGCCCCATCAGCAGGTCCGGCTGATCGCGGCTCCCACTGGCCGCGGATCGCTGCTCCGGGCCAATGGGGGCTGCGGGAAGCGGCAGCCAGCACATCCTTCAGCCCGCGTTGCTTCCCGCAGCTCTCTTGAGTCCCAGCCTTGGCGACTGTCCTCTGGACCCTCCTTTCTACCCTCACATGGTCATCACTTGTCATTACATGTGGTGCGCAGCCTCTGTGTGGTGTAAAGGGGACACCTGTCCCCAAGAGGACATTGCCATGTACTGAGCACTCGCCCCGTCATCTCTTATACCCACCCTGGGAACCCGCATGCAAATCCCTGCCCTGGGGGGTTCCTGTTAAATACAAACCCCTGGTTCTAGGAGCCTCAATCTCTCCCCAGACACAGAACCGCCTGGTCCTGTCCACTGGGGTGTTTCCCGCATTGCATGAAAAGCAGAATGAAATCTCTGTTGCTTTTCCTTTCCCTCTTCTCTGCCCTCCCCTGTAAGTGTCTATGGGGCAGGGGGGAATCCGGGACAGACCCATTAATTCATTCGGTGGTTAATTCATTGCTCACTTTGTTTCCCTTTCCCCAGGTGTCGACTCTCAGGTGCAGCTGGTCCAGTCCGTCCCGGGTGCGGCGAAGCCCGGAGAGACCCTCACACTGACCTGTGCTATCTCTGGGTTCTCCATCTCTACTCAGTATTAGGAGCAGAACTGGATCCCGCAGCCCCCCGGGAAAGGGCCGGAGTGGATGGGTATGTGAACCCAAACCCATGTAACACCAGGGGTACAAGCTACTCTCCAAGGCCGAATCAGTGGTCTCCCTGCAGTTCCGCTCCCTGACAGCTGCAGACACCGCCACCAGTGACCCAGAGCAAAGCAGGGACTGACACAAAAAGGAGAAGTGGTTTCTAAATAGCACAGGGAGGCTACAATTACAAGGATAGTTGAGCCTCTGTGGAGAACGTGACACACACAGTGAACTCACTATGAAAAATGTACATACAGATAGTTTTTTTTTAAATACGCACGCAGAATTTACCCAGTTTCTCTTGAGAGGACTTACATTGGAGCGGCCACAGAAATCATGTCACACTCAGTGATACAACAGATCTATTGCTTTCCTTTCAAGTGGCTATCAGACTGGGCAGGGAAAGATTCATGGAATTCAGAGCTATAAAATAATCGCAGTGTCTGTTCCCCTGTGTCTGTGTCAGTGTGTGTTTGGTGTGCATAGGGCCGGTTCCAGCGTTTTTGCCGTCCCAAGCAGCGGGAAAAAAAACAAAAAAGAATCCACCGCTTCGTTCTTCTGCGGCAATTCGGCGGCAGGTCCTTCCCTCCCAGAAGGCAGGTCCTTCTCTTTGCCGCCAAATTGCCGCCAAGAGCCGGACGTGCCATTCCTTTCCGTTGGCTGCTCCCAAGCAACTGCTTGCTGCGTTGGTGCCTGGAGCCGGTCCTGGGTGTGCACCGAGATTTCCGTCTTCGCCTTCAGAAGAGAGTGATGGGCACACACACACACACACACACACACACACACACACACACACACACAGCAAGTTCCATTCTCTCTAGTAGGGGGCAGCACACACACCTAGAAGCGTGGAAAAGGGAAGGGTGAGCCGCAAACCTTGTAGCCAGCAATTCTTTCTTACCTACCTAGAGAGCAGCACAGTGAACATGAGCCAGTCCATCAGAAGAACCAAAGACGCGTTACTAGGGGTTTTAACAAAGTCACTGTGGCCGGACACAGGAGACAGGTGGAATGGACTTTCTGAACCACCAAGGAACCGGAAGTGGAGACTGTAATGCAGACCAGGGCTCCCTCGTGAGTTGGAAAGGACCAGTACATCACAGAAATGCTGAATGATGCAGCCGTTGTTTCTGGCTTTCACAGTGAAGGTTGCAAGGTGGATTCTGTTTGAAGCAGATTAATAAATCCAGGCTAAGAGATCGTCATATAGAGTCAGATGAGATTGAAACCTAAAGTGTCAGTACAGAGTATGGAGTAGAGATTGTGGAGCCAATTTGAGGTTACGTCACCAAGCGATTCCTCACCAGGGCCGGCTCCAGGCACCAGCTTAACAAGCAGGTGCTTGGGGTGGCCAAGGGAGAGGGGCAGCACCTGCGGCAATTCGGAGGCGGCAGGTCCCTCACTTCCTCTAGGAGCGAAGGACCTGCTGCTGAACTGTGGCCGCCAATCGCGGCTTTTTTTTTTTTTTTTTTTGCTTGGGGCGGCAGAAATGCTGGAGCCGGCCCTGTTCCTCACATACGCCCCTTCCCCCATCCCATAAAATGACCCATCTCTAACTCCCTAGGTAAACATTTCTGAGTCCATTCAAAATCACACAAATCCTTCTACTAAAGTGTTGTTATACAAAAGATGAGGCCAAAACCTCCCAGAAAATGAGCTCCTTTTCCTTGGCAACATAAGGGTGAGGTTTCCAAAGGTGCCTAGGGGATCTGGATGCCAAATTACCCTTGACACCTTAATTTACCTATCTATTTATCTGCCTGCCTACCTACTTACACCACCTGTTCATACTATCAACAATCAATGATCTCTAACCAATAACCAGACATCAATAATCAATAACCGTTGGGTTGAGGAAGCATCGGGGGAGGCGTTTGGGCAGGGCCGGCTCTACCATTTTTGCTGCCCCAACCAAAAAAAAACAAACAAAAAAACGCCGCTGGGACTGTGCTGCTCTAAGAATGGATTTGCTTCCTCTGCTGGTGTCTGGAGCTGGCCCTGCTGAGGACACCGCCGTGTAGAGACACTGACACACCCAGTGAGGGGAAGCCAGTCTGCGCTCAGACAAAACCCTTCCTGGCAGCTGCAGGGCCCTGATAGTGGTCGGGCGAGGATCCCGCCACTGGGTCAGCGGGGGTCCTTCCGCTATATAGACTCACCGCGGTGCAGTTCTGTCCCTGGGCTACTTCCTACCTGATTGCTCATACGAATCCCTCTGGTCCCTCCAGTTCGTCCGGGTAGTCAGCTGCTGGCAGCTCCAGCTCCCCCTCCGCTTCAGGCTCCTCCAATCCCCCGGGGTACTCGGTGGCAGGCAGCCCTGGTAGCCCCTGTCCTTCCTCCAGGTCGGGTTTCTCCTGGTCCAGGGCCTCCCCTGCCGTGGCAGCAGGGTCTGAAGGGAGCAGCCCACGGTCTGCATCTGCCTCCCTCCCTGGTGCTGCCCTGACTGGGCTAAGGGCCCTGCCCTTTATACTTCCTGTTCCAACCCTCCCCTTCCGGGGGGGGCGGAGTGAGCTTGGTCCCCCCGCTCACTCAGGCTGAAAGAGCGGCCCTTTACCCTCAGGTTCGGAGGGAAGCCACTCTGGCTCCCTACATACCCCACCCCTCAAATCCAGCTCCCTAGCCTTGGAGCTGGCATCCTCAGCCTCCCCCAGGTGGGATAGAAAGTCCACATTGGCGTTGTCCCGTCCCACCCGATGGCGAATCGTGAAGGCGTAGGGTTGTAGAGTGAGATACCATCGCTGAAGGCGGGCATTCGCGTCCTTCATCTTGTTGAGCCACTTCAGGGGTGCATGATCTGTAACCAGTATAAAGGGGGCCCCGAGGAGGTAGTAGCGGAGGGCGTCAACCACCCATTTAACAGCTAGGGCCTCTTTCTCAAGGACGGAGTAGTTCCGCTCCCCGGGGAACAGCTTCCGACTGAGGTAAACAATAGGGTGTTCCTTCCCGTCCACCTCCTGTGAGAGGACCGCCCCAAGCCTCACGCCGGAGGCATTGGTCTGAACGATGAAGTCATGACGAAAGTCCGGGCTGAAGAGTACTGGCTCGCTACATAGGAGTTCTTTGACAGTTTGAAAGGCCTCCTCACAGTCGTCGGACCAGCACACTCTGCGGGGGCTATCTTTGGTCAGGAGCTCTGTCAGAGGGGCCGTAATGGTGGCAAAGTGGGGTACGAACCGCCGGTAATAACCAGCTAAGCCCAAGAATTGACACACCTGCCTCTTCGTGGTCGGCGCCTGAAATTCCTGGAGTGCTTCAACCTTCCCGATGAGGGGGCGTACCTGTCCCCGCCCCAAGGTGTACCCCAGGTAAATGGTTTCTTCCCCCCCGATTTGGCATTTTTTTTTGATTAGCTGTGAGCCCGGCGGTGCGGAGGTCCCGGAGGACACCCACTACTTGGTTGAGATGTTCCCCCCAGTTGCTGCCATAGATGACCACATCATCCAGGTAGGCCATGGCGTACTTGGTGTGAGGTTGCAAAATCCGATCCATCAAGCGCTGGAAGGTTGCTGGGGCCCCATAGAGGCCGAAAGGCATCCGGGTAAAATGGTACAGCCCTGAAGGGGTGGCAAACATGGTCTTCTCTTTGGATCGGGGTTCCAAGGGGATCTGCCAGTACCCCTTGGGGAGCTGAGAGAGCGGCCCTTTACCCTCAGGTTTGGAGGGAAGCCACCCTGCCTCCCTACAGGTTGCAACAATGATCTATATGGTCATATTCTAATCAGATAACGTCACACCAAATATTCTATTACAGACATTGTTATGGGATAAAAGGAACTATTATCTGCCAAACAGAAGCCCAAATAGTCCCATGTTCACCTCTCAGTTCCCATGTGGGGATAGAAAGCAGGAGAGGTGAAAACACAAACCCTGGCAGCTATAAAAGGGAACAAGGCTGTTCCCCAAATCCCTGTTGGTCAATGCCATAGAGCTGTGTAGTGTCTGTTTATAGATTTATTTGACTCCCTGCCCTGTACATTGTCTCACTTCTATTAGCCTCATCAATTAACTGGTCTCCAGCCAGTCTGAGAGCCTAGGACCATGGTGCATTATGGAGCCAGCCAGCCACCCACCCTCATCGTCTGAGTGTCCTTCAGTGTAACAGTCTATAGAACATTCCCGGGGAACATTCTCTCTCTCTCTCTCCCTCTCTCTCTCTCTCTCCAGTGTGTGGGAATGAATGTGGAGATATGAAAGGGAACATGAATGGTGATGGGAATGGAGATCTGTGTTTCAGCGTGAATGTTGATGCTTGTGTGAAAGTCACTGGGAATGGAAATATTTGTTGTTGTTTTTGTTGTTATCCCTCAATATTACATCCTGGGGATGGTTTAGAAACATGTAGCGTTCATATTACGCAAGTTCTTTAAACAAAACCAGGAGAAAGCTTCTGTCTACACTTTATTGCTTATTAATAATTAAATAAGTAAATGATCTGTATGATGATGCTTAGCGGTGATAGATTTGGTGCTGGTTGTGGGTCTAGCGACTAGGGTCTCCAGAAGCTGGGAATGAGCGACAGGGGGTGGATCACTAGGTGATTCCCTGTTCTGTTCATTCCCTCTGGGGCACCTGACATTGGCCACTGTCGGGAGACAGGATACTGGGCTAGATGGACCTTTGGTCTGACCCAGTCTGGCTGTTCTTATGTCCTTAATTATAGTCTAGGCTCCCATAGTCCTAGGCATGGTACAAACACAGACCACAAAACCTATCTCAGTCCCACCGAGTTTACAATCCGAGTGTAAATGGGAAGTGGAGTGTGACTGGGAACAGGAATATAAACAGGAATATAAATATCACCCGTGCAGAATAATCTTCCTTCACTGTAGCCTGAATACTCCCTCGACTCTCTCCTAAAGAAAAACTCCTAGACATGCCGCTCTCGGCCCACTAATGTCAGGGAGGCTCCGTTGCAAAACCTTAACTCTGTTCTCAGACTCCCCCCGCTTCTGCCACCTGCACCCAAAGGAGGGCCCCAGACCTGGTCCAAAGCACGAGCCAGGCTTGCTCAGATCACGTTCCTAGTGTCATGGACCATTTCAATGTAGCCGGTCACTGCTGGGAAGGGAAAGGAGCTTCCGTCCCAAATCCCTCCCAGTGCCACGGGAAATCTTCCCTCTCCAGCAGGTGGCCCAGCCCAATGGATCCCTGGAACACGACCCCTCCCCAGACACTGACCCCCCTGACCGGATGTTGCATGGTCCTTGTGCGCGTGGAACGGGGCTCCAGAGCTGAGTCCTCCCCAGCCCCAATATCACCTCACAATAGCCAGGCCCTCAGTTCCTGGGTGAGGAAATAC
>NW_020689394.1:0-883 GCF_002925995.2 Terrapene triunguis
GTGTGTGTGTGTATGGGGTTCTGGGTGTGTCTCCAGGGCCCAGCGCAGTTGTGTGTGTGCGTCTCTCTCTTCCCTGGGTTGTGTGCGTGGAGGCCTTGTGAGGTGCGGGGGGGTGTACGGCTGGCAGGGGGGGGGGTGTGTCTCGCGGGCGGGGTGTGGGGGGGGGGTGTGGGGCCGGGTGTGTCTCCGGGGGGGGGGGGTGTTTTCTCCTCCACCGCCCCGCCTTCTCCCCTCCGGATACACAGTTAAAAGGAACCAGCTGTTGCATATTTTTGCCCTGAGCGAATCTGGGCCCAGCCCCTGCCCGGCTCCCCAGGCCCTGGGTGGGGGCAGGCGGGGAACGGGCCGGGGAGATCGGGGTGGGGGGGGGGGCAGGGAACCAGTGCCATTGACAGGATCCTGCCCCCTCCATACACAGGGCATATGGGACAATTAGCCCCCCGACTACTGATTATTAATTAAGGCTGGTCTCAGAGGAGAGATGGGGGGCCCCCATTGTGCCAGGTGCTGCACAGACCCCCCCCGGACATTGGGGTCCCTGTTGTGCCGGACACCACCCAGACCCGCCCCCCCACATCGGGCATCACGCTGCCCTACCCCCGTCACACTGGGCGCTGCTCCCTGCCCCCACTGAGACCGCAATTTACATTAGAACCCAGGAGTCCTGGCTCCAGGCCCCCCCCCCCGCTCTGACCACCAGACCCCACTCCCCTCCCAGAGCTGGGGAGAGAACCCAGGAGTCCTGGCTCCCAGCCCCCTTTTCCTCCCCACCCCCACCTCTGGACTCCTGAGTTCTCTTTCCAGCTGGACATGGGCCCCATTGTGTGTTGGCGGCACAAACAAGTCACAGCCAGTCCCTGTCCTGAAGATAAGACAGACCCGA
>NW_020689394.1:983-3613 GCF_002925995.2 Terrapene triunguis
CAAACAAGTCACAGCCAGTCCCTGTCCTGAAGATAAGACAGACCCGAGGGTGGGGGGGTGAAACAGAGACTCGGGGACAGGAGAGATTTGCAGAAGGGCCTGGAATAGAACCGAGGAGTCCTGGCTCCCAGCCCTCCTGCTCTAACCACCAGACCCCACTCCCCTGCCAGAGCTGGGGGTAGAACCCAGGAGTCCTGGTTCCCAGCCCCCCACAACCACCAGATCCGACTGCCCTTCCAGAGCCGGGGAGAGAACCCAGGAATCCGGGCTCCCAGCCCCCCCTGCTCTAACTACCAGACACCACTCCCCTCCCAGAGCCGGGGAGAGAACCCAGGATACTACCGAGATGTTTGATCTGGGCTCAAAGCTCTCACGGGGACAGAGTCCAGTAGGGTGCTTGGGGTGTGAGTTACCCGGGGGGGAGGTAGCATTTGGGGGGACTGGTGGCGGATAGAGATTTGGGGCACAGGAAAGATGGTTTATGTGACTTCCAAGGGGATGAGTTTTTGGGGTCCCTGTTAGCATGGGACTGACTCTGGGGTGACCTGGGGGCAGATTTTTGGTGTGCGCAGAATTCCGGCTGATTTGTGTGTCTCTTTGTCATGGACAGTTTGGGGAGACAGATTTTTAGGGTGACTCTGAGCCCTGTTTCGGGGGGGGTCCCGTTCATGAGCAACAGAACTCAGAGCAGATCTTTGGGGTACGACTTGGCGGAGGGGTGTATTTCTGAGTTTAATGGGGACAGATTTGGGGGGTATTAGTGGGGGACAGGACTCGGGATGGATCTGGAGGGTGACGTTCATTGGGACAGATTTGGGGGCTTGTGCGCCAGGCAGGGACTACGAGGTGACTGAAGAAAACAGACGTGTGTGCCCTGCATTATTGAGGGGCCGAATTTAGACTGACTTTGGAGGAGCCGGGTTTCGGGGAGACAAACCCCCTCAGTGTTTTTTCGAGGGGACGGATGGAGCCGAGAAAACCGACCCGACCCTAACCGCGCGCGTCTCTCTCTCCTCATAGGTCCTGGTGGATCGACTCTCGTTTGTGTGGACGCAATAAATAGCGTTTTTTCTCCCCAAATTCCTGGAAAGGGGGAGGGAATTTTTATTTTTATACTGTCTGGAGCAAGCGAGATTTACAAAGAGGCAAAGAATTTCCCCTGGCGTCAGGGACTCTGGGATGAAGATTGTTTGAGCAGAGAACGTGATAGAACCCAGGTGTCCTGATTCCCAGCTCCCCCCCCGCTCCAACCCACTCCCCTCGCTCGGGATTTGATCCGCGGATTGGCAGTCGGATTTAACCGAGGAAGAAACCGCATCGATCTGGTGCTGGAGGAAACGAATTCCTTCCAAAGGGAAGTTGACTGACCAATGTCGTGCCCGGGAGGAAGTTAACGGGGGAATTGGCTCTCGGAAGAAATGGATCAACGCGGTGCCGAGCGGGGGCACTGAGCTGAGGAGAAATTGCGTGGCTGATTGCTTGCTTGGGTTGTTAATGCTAAGGAGCGATCGATTGGGGTAATGGATCAGCTGGTGGGAGAAGCAGTCCCCAGGGGAAATTGATTGGCCGGTGGCCATAGGTCAGGAAGAGAGAAGGGGGAAGAAATTGATCGGAGATCTGGGGCTGGAGACGCTCTCGATTGGATAATCGGGGCTTGCCAGGAAGCAGAACGGATTGGGGGAGGGATGCGATATTGACCGGAAGATGGATGGAATTGATCAGCTGATTGGGGAGTTGGTGCCCAGGGCGTGAAATTGATCAGAGGAAACTGACTCATTGAGTGGGAAACTGGTCGGTTTCAGGGAGAACGGGAACGCTGCTCCGAGGGATCTGCCTTTGGTCGAGTGATCGGGAGTCGTTGATCGGCCGGTGAGAGGAGAGATCCGCTGGCCGATCGGAGACCCGTGCGGGGAGACAAGTGAGCCGAGTTTCTCTTGCCCTCCGCGGGGATCGATCGGTCTCTGCGCCTGGCGTGGAGATTGCCCCGCTTGGGGCAGGGGCGAGCTCCCAGCCATGGCCAGTCCCTCCTTCTTCGGCAGATACACCCACGCCATCGTCCGCAGCGTCCCGGACTCGCTGGGCGCCCAGCCCGCCGGGGACGGGGCGGGCCCGGCAGAGCCGGTGGACCTGGCCAAGGCGCACCGGCAGTACGGGGTCTACACCGGGATTCTGCGGCAGAAGCTGGGGCTGCAGGTGATCGAGTTGGTGGCCGATGAGGGACTGCCCCGCTCCGTACTGGTGGAGGACGCGGCCGTGATCCAGGGCGATACGGCGCTCGTCACCCGGCCCTGGGAGCCGGCGCGGCGGGGAGAGGTAACCAGGATGCCTGGGTTCCTTCCCTGGCTCTGGGAGGGGAGTGAGGGCTGGTGGTTAGAGCAGGGGGCGGGCTGGGAGCCAGGACTCCTGGGTTCTCTCCCCAGCTCTGGGAGGGGAGTGGGGGCTGGTGGTTAGAGCAGGGGGGCTGGGAGCCAGGACTCCTGGGTTCTCTCCCCAGCTCTGGGAGGGGAGCAGGGTCTAGCAGTGCCAGTGCTCCGTTCGTTAAGCCATCAGTTATTGTAGCAGGGTTGGGGAGGAGGCTAATTCTCCATCTGCTTCCTCCAGGGAGACCCTGGGACTAGTCCTTCCCTCCC
>NW_020689394.1:3713-3852 GCF_002925995.2 Terrapene triunguis
GCAGCCAGTCCCTGCCCTGGGGCCGGGGGGAGCCGGCGCCCCCTAGAGGGGACAGGCCCCGTGTCCCATTCCCTGCCCCCATGAGCCAGCCGGTCCCTGCCCTGGGGCCGGGTGGGAGCCAGCGCCCCCTACCTTTTGA
>NW_020689395.1:0-1775 GCF_002925995.2 Terrapene triunguis
CCCTTTAGTACTCCCTGTACCAGGTTCATATCCTCCACGGATGGAGCTCAGAGGGGGATGCTCTACACACACTGGCAACTGGGTTTCACTTGAAATGAAGGTTTTGTCTGTCTATTGCTCCTTTCAGTCATTGCAGTGGTGGGAACTGGGGATCTACAGAATTGTCAATGGGGAAGAACTTAGAAATTGGTCTTCTCTTGCATGGAGACAAGTTACTGACCTAGAACCCAGGACTCCATTATCCCTCTCTAGAACTGTGAGGAAGATGGAACTTTGAGCCACGATTGAATCTTGACCCCAACATCCCAGTTTGTGCCCCACTCCTATGAGCCCCATGATGTACACCCACATGGGGCCCAGCTCAATAGCCTCACTGTATCAGGCCCTGCTGGCTGTCTTCTTCTATTCTGTGGTTCCACAATTATTAGAGCCTGAGGACATAAATGGTTCCCTGGGGTAAAGGGTAGGGAGGATATTTTTCAGGGGAAAAAATCCCTTATGGTCCACTCTTAGTGTTGTGGGTTAGATCTTTCTTATTATTAAACCTGAGCTACCTGGGACAAAGGCATCTGTGAGGGGAAGAGCAAACACATGTGGTTGCACCAATTAAAGGTTCCAGTTCCCTGACAGGTCGTATTCTGCTAACCCAAGCTACACAGTCTAATGAAAATGTCTGGCTCATCTCAACCCTGTTCAAAAGATAAAACAAAATAAAATATGTCCTGCTTCCAGTCCTTTGCAACAGAGGTGTGGATTCTCATAATCCGGTTCCCAGCAGAAAACGATTAGTCAGGTCTGCCTCCTGGCTTAAGATCTTCCAGAGAAATGTGTAAATCAGCCAGCAGGTCTGTTGTAAACACACACAAAGATATTTTTTGACTGAAAATTTAAAAACCCAGATATCAATTTATTATTTTTGTTTTCAATAAAAAAGTTTGGTTTTCAGCAGTTTTTATCCAAAAATATTTGGTTTTCAGATGAATATTTTTGGCTTTTGCTTGTCCAAAACGGAAAAAAAAAAAGTATTATTGTTTTTAGTTTCTTGATGAAAAATTGAAGTTTTCCACAGAAAATCCCCCATACTCCAGCTGTCATGAATGTTGGTGTGTGTGTAATAGTTATTAATCGGTATTCCAAAATGTGACTTATGTGCTAAGTTTGTTCCAGACAGTTCCAACATCCTCACCCACAGGCTACAGACAGTCACAAAAGCAGTCATTGCAAGGCATTAAAGATGAATGGGTCCAAGTAGCCAAACAATGGGGCATTCAAGCTGGGGGGCATACATGGCCTGGCCAAATGCGCTGGCCAACTGGGAAAAAGTAGACTGAGACAGAAGGGAGATTTTACAGCTGTGTCCTATCTGAAAGACACCATGAGCAATGTGGTAATTGGGAACAGACATGCAGGGAGGGTGGGAGCATTCAAAACCCCCATTTTTCCCTGGGAGAGGAAAACAGAGTCATGGAGAGAAACTGAGACCAGGCTGGGTCCCAGGAGCTTCCTGGCTTTCTGAGAGCATGTGAGTTGGGTGGGGTCACTTCTTCTCTTGTAACACAAGAGGGAAACCCATCTGTCAGGGGGACTACTCACCACTGGGAGTCTCTTTGTGGCTATGTCTGGGATTAGCTCCACTCAGGTCTGACACCCCCCTTGTGACGGTTGCTCACAGCGTGTCCTCCCTCAATCTGCAGGACTCTCTCTCTGTGAATCAGCCCTCTGGCCAGGGCACTGCACAGTCCTTCTCTTCCAGGGTATCAATGTCCCAGTGGATT
>NW_020689396.1:0-3710 GCF_002925995.2 Terrapene triunguis
GATTTGGCAAGGTGGTAGGGGGATTTTTTGGTGGGGGGAGGTAAGGAGGGGGCATTGTCTGGCATCTCTGCCAGTTCTCTGCCTGGCTCAGGTTCTCATCCGCTGCAGGGGCTGGGTGGTGCTGCCAGACACTGGGGTGGCACCTGGTTACGAAGCTTGTGTGTGTGTGTGTGTGTGTGTGTGTGTGTGTGTGTGTGTGTGTGAGAGAGAGAGAGATCCTTGCCAGCTCTCGGGGAAGCTGGGTCTTAGACCCCCCAACCCAACCCAACCCAACCAGCGCAGGGTGGGATCTTTCCTCTGCTGCTGTCCATGGTGCTGAACTGCAGAGAGCTTCTCTGGGGAGACATTTCCTCACCTGGTGCATGGGATGGCGGGGAGCGGGGGGGTTATCAGACAAATAACAGGGCAGAGCTGGTCCATAGACCCCCCCCCTCGATCTGGTGCATTTGCCTCTCCCCTCGGAGCCCTGCAGAGTCCTATGGAAAATCATTGCACCTGGGAAGCTGCAGCGCCGGCGCATCGGTACCTGGAAAACCTCGTCCAGGCTTGGGATTTGGTCTGACAGCTCCCACCCCAGCCCCCTCCACGGCCCCTCGGGTGGGGGGGTCGGTCACCATATTGGTAGCTGGGCGGAGTAGAGTGACCCCCCCCTCCAGATGCGCATCCACACGGAACCCAGTCGTACCTGGCCCCTGGGTGCCGGTGCCCGGCCGTAGCTTGTTGCTCGACTGGCTTGTTTCTGTCTCCTGCCCCCAAGGTTGCTGAATGATGCTTTTGGAGCTGGGGCTCAAGGGTGGATGGGAAGCCGGGGAGCACACACAGTGTCGGCCGCCTTTCTGGTTTTTTAAAATTGTGGCTCTCTCTTGTCTATTCACACACACACACATACACTGACACACATTGGCATTCACACACAGTGACATGCACACTGGCACACATTCGCACACACATTGACATGCTCACACTGACACACTGACATTCACACACACACACGGACACACAGTGACATGCTCACACTGACACACATTCACACACACACATGGACACACTTTGACATGCTCAGATTGACACACACATTCGCACACACACACGGACACATGGTGACATGCTCAGACTGACACCCACATTCGCACACACACGGACACACGTTGACATGCTCACGCTGACACACATTCACACACACACACACACGGATACAAATTGACATGCTCATGCTGACACACATTCTCACACACACACTGACACACGTTGACATGCTCACGCTGACACACATATGGACACACGGTGATATGTTCACACTGACACACATTCACACACACACATGGACACACGTTGACATGCTCATGCTGACACACACATTCACAGACACACGGACACATGTTGATATGAAAACAATGATACATACTGACACACATGGACACACATTCACATTCACACCTAGACACATTCACACACACTGACACACATTCACACACTGACACACACACACTGACACACATTCCTATATAGACTCGGGCCTGCACTGACATACACACACACTCCCACACATCCTGACTAGTGCACACACGTACATTGGCATGCCCAATCTCTCTCACACACACATTTCACTCCTCGGATGAGTGCCAGCCGTGCATGTGAACCACCCAGGACAGCAGTCCTCGTGCAAGGAGTGTGTCAGGTGGGGAGGGGCGGAGCTGCAGCTGGCGTAGATCAGCACAGTCCAGCAACTTCAGGGGAATGACACCGATTTACTCCAGTTGCTGATCAGCTCCACACTGGAGCGGGCCAGAAATTGGCTTTGAAGTAGCCAGACCCTTGGCTTGGCTAAATTTCCCCTCTGTTGCATGCGGGCTGCTGGGGGGTTCGGGGGGAGGCATGCGGTGCCCCAAAGAGGTTACTCCTGCCCCCCTCCCCCTTAAAATATATACATGTATTTCATTCCTTGCCTTTCCTTCCACTGTCAGACCCCTGAGCCTGCCCGTGTGTGTGGATGTGGGAGTCTATGTGTGTCAGTGCGTGACTGTTGTGTGTGTGTTTGTTAGTGTGTGACTGTGTGTGTGTGTTTGTTAGTGTGTATCTGTGTGTGTATCAGTGTGTTTGTGTGTATATCAGTGTGCCAGTGTTAGTTTGTGTGTATCAATGTGTTTGTGTGTATACCAGTTTTAGTTTGTTAGTATGTGTGTTTCTGTGTTCGTGTGTGTGTAATCGTGTGTAGCTGGGAGTTTGTGTATGTTTGTTACCGTGTGCACATCGGTGTGGGTCAGTGTGTGTATTTGTGGGCCAGTGCGTATCTGTGTGTGTTTGTGTGTGTTGGTTTGTACGTATCAGTGTGTTTGTGTGTATCAGTGAGTGTGTTTGTTAGTGCTTGTGTGTCAGTGCGTGTGCCGGTGTGTATCAGTGCATGTGTATCTCTGGGGATGTGTCCGTGTGTATGTATCTGTGTGTATGTGTGTGTAGCTCTGTGTGTGCTGTGTCATTCCCAATGTGAGAGTGTGACGAGTGTGCGTTACCTGGGTAAAAAGCAGCGGCCCTGCAGGCCTGGCTCCCAGCTGACGGGAGCTGGTAATGAAGGACGGGAGCTCCCAGCGACTGATCCCAACGGAGGGTCTGGCCCAATGGGGACAGTCACGGAGGGCCTTGGGGAAAGCAAAGAGCCTCATGTCTCACCTCCTGGGGTCTGCCCCTGCCCAGCTCCCAGGGAATCCAGAGCCATGAGCAGCCCCGTTTGTGAGAGCAACAGGGCTGCAGGGCTGTAGCATGTTCAGGACATGTGGCCTGGCCCCTTGCCTTGCTAGTCCTCCGGTCTGCTGCACCTCTCTGTTCCTTCCAGAGCCGTCTACTCCTCCCATCCCTTCCCCTTGCATCTAGCTATCTAGGTCTTCATGCATCCATCCATCCATCCATCCATCTTCCTACACCCCATCCATCCATCCATCCATCTGTCCATTCATCCTCATCATCCATCCATCCATCCATCCATCTTCCTACACCCCATCCATCCATCCATCCATCCATCCATCCATCCATCCATCCATCCATCCATCCATCTTCCTACACCCCATCCATCCATCCATCCATCCATCCATCCATCTGTCCATTCATCCTCATCATCCATCCATCCATCCATCCATCCATCCATCCATCTTCCTACACCCCATCCATCCATCCATCCATCTTCCTACACCCCATGCATCTGTCCATCCATCCATCCTTGTACACCCCCATGCATTCCTACCCATGCACCCCATCTATCAATCCATACACCCCATATGCCATCCCTCCATCCATCCCCATACCCCCCTCTCTATCATCTGCATACACCCCCTTGCTATCTACACACACACACATAAACACACACCATCTCTCTATTCCCATAAACACCCCCTGTTTCTATCCCCATACACTCCACCTTGCTCTTTCTACTCCCATACACCCCCTCTGTCCCCATACACCCCCACTGCCCCAGACACCTCATCTCTGCCCCCAGACACCCCCACTGCCCCCAGACACCCCATCTCTGCCCCCAGACACCCCATCTCTATCCCCATACCCACTCCCAATCCCTATACGTACCATCTCTCTCATCTCTCTTGCTGTCCCCATGCACATAGCTCTGTCTATCCCCCGAGCCCAATACAGCTTTCTTTCTTTCTTTCTTTCTTTCTTTCTTTCTTTCTTTCTTTCTTTCTTTCTTTCTTTCTTTCTTTCTT
>NW_020689397.1:0-14156 GCF_002925995.2 Terrapene triunguis
CAGAATTAGTAAAGTTTGACTACATTTATTTCAGAAGCATTTTGGCTGTAGAGCAGTGTTATCTGTTTGACTCTGGATGAGGTGGCACTAAATTCACAAGTGCTTATAACTTGCCATGGAATCTGTATGAAGCGAATGACCAAGCAGGAAGGATGCTGTGTCGGCAGCTGCTTCTGTCTGTGACTCAATCCCGAGTCCAGAAGGCTGGTTCCCCGCAAGGTTAGTTTTAATGCAGGCTCTGATAGGTTTCAATCCCTTCCGTGTGTGTGTCTAGCACAGTAATACATGGAGGTGTCTGCAGGCTGTAGGCCGGTCAGTTGCAGGGACACGTGGCTTTTGGAGGTGTCTCTGGTGATGGGGAGTCGACTTTTGAGGTCAATGTGAGGGTCTCTCCAGGTTTCTTGAGAAACAGCCGGTCCGTTTATGAGGCGAAAGAATAAAGGAAAATTCATTTGCTTTTATGCTATTGAAATAAGGTATTTCATGGCATGTCTGAAAGCAGCCGGGGCAGTTAGGCAGTCTGTGCCCAGGGAACAGGAATGGCCTTTGGACACGTGTTTGTATTTCTTCCCAAACTCCCCCTTGTGCTGTGAAGCAGACATGTGGGGAATAACACTGGTGTCCGTTTGAGCCCCTTCTTCTCAGCTCGGGGAATTGTTTGCACAATGGCGCCGCTTTTCTGTCTCTCTAGGACTGGTCCTGATGGTTCACGTTGAAAATGTTGGTTGTTTGCGCCCTGGGAACACTCATCAGTCGGGTTATTCTTGCTGTGTCTCTGCTCACCTGACTCCCACGGAATTCTCCCCCCACTCTGCACATTGGCTGAAGTCAGCACTAATGTGGGGACCCCAAACTGTCCCTAACCAAAGATGTAGGAGGCACAGTAGGAGTGTACGTGAAAACAGGCCCAAATCCCACCCAACCGGCACAGGATTCAGTGTAAACAGAAGGGGGAAAGCAGGGAAATCAGGATTGTACACTTCTAAACTGCTGCATGGGGTGAAGAAATTCCTCTGGCTCGGCGGGACACAGTACAGGCAGAGGCCCTTGTGTAAGGCCCTCCACACGGGGGTGAATTTCACCCACACAGAATTATCCATGGGCTGAGGGGGGAGGTCACCTCTAGATTAGTGACCCCCCCCCCCTTCCAGCCAATCATCTTCATTCAGGGCTCAGCCTTGCCACTGACCTTCCCTAGGGGCTCAGCTTCTCCCTTCACTGAGAGAAGGAGGGAGCCTCGCACCGGAGAGTGGCTGACCAGAAAGCCCTGGTGAGTCAGTGGGAGCATCGCAGAGTGAGGGCGGATGCACCTGCTCCTTCTTCGCTAAAATAGCCATTGGGCATCTGCTCCCTGCTCTCCCCAGGGGCAGATGGAGTCAGCAGAGCCTCTCTCTCCCCTGGCAGCTGTGTGAGATCTCCTCAAGGGGAGATACTGTGTGTGTCTCTCTCTTCTCATTGCTATGGAGTGAAAGTGCCACCCCCAGGAAATCACTTCCCCAGTCTCTGCAGGACGAGGTTTTTGTCTGAGCACAGGTTGGCTTCCCCTCGCTGTGTCTCTCACACAGTAATACACGACGGTGTCCTCCGCTTTCAGGCTGTTCATTTGCAGGTAGAAATTGGAGCTGTCCTTGGAGGCTGTGAATCGCCCCTTGATGGTGGGAGAATAATACTCGCTCTGCCCTGGTTTCCAGTAGTGGACCAGCCACTCCAGCCCCTTTCCCGGCTCCTGTCTGACCCAATCCATATACTCGCCGGAAACAGCAAACTCGCTCACGGCGCATTTCAGCCAAGTGGATTCTCCAAGTTTCTTCATTTCTGGACCGGACTGGGCCAGAACAACCTGTGACCGGGCCCCTGAGGGAAAGAGGAGAGAGAAAAGTGAACAATGAGGGAACCGGTCACATGAAACCTGATTCCCCTTCAATTAACAACAGGGCTGCCCAGAGGGGGGGGACAAGTGGGGCAATTTGCCCCAGGCCCCGGGCCCCGCAGGGGCCCCCACGAAATATAGTATTCTCTAGTATTGCAACTTTTTTTTATGGAAGGGGCCCCCGAAATTGCTTTGCCCCAGGCCCCCTGAATCCTCTGGGCGGCCCTGCTGACAGTTATGTTCATGCGAGTCTTTGTTTCTCCCAAAGCCGCCTGGGTGGAAGCATCGGGGTGCTGAAGAAATACAGAGATGCAGAGAGAGAGGAGATTGCCTCTGCCGGAAAAGTGTCCTTACACCCTGTCCCTCTGGCCAGTCATTGTTTCTTAAGAGTCATGTCTTCCTTTGACACTGCTCTGTCAGATCAGGCGCCTTTGTCCATGGCAGCCTGCGGCAGCCATACAGAGCGATTGGGGGGATTGGGCTCCAGCGGTGATGGTGGGGCAGAAAAGGGGCTGGCTGCATCAGCCTGACCCTCTGTGTACGCGGCCTATTTGTACGGACAGGTCCCCCCTAGGTTTCCCTAGGAGCGCCCGGTCTGGAATCTCTCTCTCCATCCAGACACACGAGTGTGAAATCTCCTGAACTCTGTGTTAGCCTTGCCAAGGTCCAGTCCGCGTTCGCTTAGAGGACAGGGTCGATGCACGTGGGATCTAGCTGTCACGCTGAACTTCACTCTGGAGAGCCATAAACCAGCTGTTTGATCTCTCCCCTCAGGTGCCTTACTGCGTTCTTACATTATAAACCATTGTGGTTACAAGACATCCCAGTGAAGGGACCCTGCATTGGCTGACACTTCTGGGCTAGCCCCTATGTGCTTTCCTCCTTCCAGATGTGCTGGTTTCTTGCACACCCCCGAAATTCAGGATTGAGGGCTTCTGAGTTTGATGCAAACTGGTTAGCTTGGAAACGGTACCGATTTCCGTTTAAACCCTACATGGATTCGAGCCCAGAGAGGCAAACCTGATTGGAAACAGTGAGGTCTGTGCTCGGAGAGGTTCTTGATTTCAGCTCCATTGGGATTTTGAGAGTGGCCCTGCAAACCCTTCCTAGCCTGAGTAATCCTTACCCCACAAATTGTTCCACCGGAGCCAGTGGGGTCAGTCCCATTAGTAAGCATGGCAAGATCTTAAAGAGAACTAGACCCTGCAGAAGTTTGTCTGGTCCAGCCCCGGGCTCTGTTCCCAGCACCTGAGCCTTCTAGCTTTCCATGCGCCCAGATTCTCTTTTCTAGCGGGCAATTGCACAGTAAACCCCGTGAATCTTGAGTAAGCACAGGGGCCGGTGCTCTTTTCCTTGCAACACCCGAAAGCCTCAACTCCTGGGAAGAGGATGGCCGGAATGCCGCCCCTGGAATTTGCCACCCCAAGCACATGCTTGTTTTGCTGGTGCCTAGAGCCGGTCCTGGATGTAGGGGAGAAACGGGGTTGGCTCCTGAGACCCCGCTGTGGGCAATGCCCCGCCTGTCTCATCCCCTAGAGCATGGACTGAGTGTTGCAGTTGGCCAGAGCTGCCCAGAGGGGGGAGGGGGGCAAGTGGGGCAATTTGCCCAAGGCCCCAGGCCCCACAGGGGCCCCCACAAGAATATAATATTCTAAAGTATTGGAACTTTTTTATGGAAGAGGCCCCCAAAATTGCTTTGCCCCAGACCCCCTGAATCCTCTGGGCGGCCCTGCAGTCGGCTGGCGCTCTAGAAATCCGCTTCCCCCTTTTTGTGCCAGTCCCAGCTGTGCTCTGTGTCACTGTGTATCTGGCACAGTAATAGGTGCCAGTGTCTGCAGCTGTCCGGGAGCCGAGCTGGACATAAACTTTGCCCTTCGAGGTGTCCCTGGTGAGGGTGACCCGAGGTTTGAGAGCCGAGTTATACTCTGTGCTCCCCCGTTAGCTGTATCCCGGATAAACCCCATCCACTCCAGCCCTTTCCCAGGGGGCTGCTGGGCCCAGCTCCAATAATAGTTGCTGACGGAGACTCCAGAGACTTTACAGGTGATACTGAGGGTCTCTCCGGCTTTCACCGTCCCCGGGTCGGTCTAGACCAGCTGCACCTGGGAGAGGACACCTGGGGAAAGGGAAACAAAGAGAGGAATGAATGAATCATGGAACAAATCTATGGCTCGGCCCCTATTTCCCTCCTTTCCCAGAGACACTCACAGGTGAGAGCAGAGAGCAGGGAAAGGAAAAGCAACAGAGATTTCATTCTCGTTTTCATAGAATAAGGGAAGCGGGCAGGACCGGGCAGTTCTGTGGTTGGGGGGATGCCGAGCTTCCTATAGATCAGTGGTTCTCAAACTGGGGCCGCCGCTTGTGTAGGGAAAGCCCCTGGTGGGCCGGGCCAGTTTGTGTACCTGCCCTGTCCGCCGTTTGAGAACCACCGCCCTAGGTAAATGTCAGAGAGATTTGATGACAACACAGAAGTCACAACTCTTTGGTGCCGATTTACCCACTGGAACAGGAGCTGCAGTGTGGGCCACGAAATGTTCTGCTGGGAGAACATCAGCCAATATGATCCCAAAAGGAAAACACAAACACACAGAGACTCTAACAGAAAGAGAGAGAGAGAGACACACACACACAGAGAAATACACACATACACATACATACAGGCACACACACAGACACACACAGTCTGTGTGCCAGGGACGGGGTCTGTACTCAGCACTCCCGGCTGAACTGGCCTCACTGCTTTGCTTAGAATCCGCTTCCCCTTTTTGTACGGTCCCTGCTCTGCCCTGTGTCACTGTGTCTCTGGCGCAGTAATAGGTGCCGGTGTCTGCAGTTGTCAGCGAGCTCAGCCGCAGATAGTATTTGGTGTTGGAGGAATCCACGGAGATGGTGATTCGGCCTTGGAGAGACGGGTTGTAATTTGTGCTCCCGCTCCATCTACCCATCCACTCCAGCCCTTGGCCCGGGGCCTGGCGTATCCAGTGCCACCAGTAGCTGCTGGTGATGGTGCCCCCGGTGACAGCGCAAGTGAGTGTGAGCGTCTCTCCGGGCTTCACCACCCCCGGGCCGGACTCCTGGAGCTGGAGCTGGGACAGGACACCTGGGAAAAGCAGGGATCGGTCAGATTCAAACCCACCTTCCCCCCAGATCATCGCCGCCTCCCGCCACCTCCCGCCGACACTCACCCGGGGCCAGAGCCAGGAGGAGCAGGGGGAGGAGCAGAGAGTTCATTGTGTGCTAGGTGGGGACAACACAGAGCTCGCAAGGGGCAGCTCAGCGCCTGGGGACTGCGGGTCTGGGCACCCCAGGGCCGCTACTTCAACACAGAGCCCAGGGCGGGGATTTGCATAACGTGGGAGCACCCAAGCGAGGGGAGAGACAGAGCTAATAAAAAGGACAGGGTGGGGCCCTCTGCCTCTCTGTGCCCACACTGGACAGAATGATTGTGTTACACACACACACACAAATGCTTTGCCGATTGCTGCAGAGGAGGCAAATATAAAAATCCATAGTGAATTAAACTCTCACACCTCACTGCTGTATCTCTCATCAGTTTCTGGTGTCAATTCATTCACTCCTGTAGACAAAGGCCGCTCTGAAGAAGTCGGGCCCAGGAACTTCGATTATTCTTATTCGGTACCTTTCCCTGTTTCAAACCCCCAAACACTTCCCCCGATGCTTCCCAAACTCAACAGTTATTGATTATTGATGCCTGTTGATTGGTTATTGATAGGATGCACAGGTACGTAGCTGGGCAGGCAGTTAGCTGGCTCTATTACGTTATTAAGGGGAACTTGCAGTCCAGATCCCCTAGACATCTTCACAAATCTCACCGTTATGTTTCCAAGGACAAGGGGCGCAGTTTGTGGCGGGTTTTGGCCAGTGCTCTTCTCTTCCAGAACAACACGTTGGCAGAAGGGTTTGTGCGACTTTAAATAGGCTCCGAGATCTTCCATTCCAGCGCTGGGGATGGGTCACTTTCGGTGGGGGGGGGCAGGGTGTATGCCGGGGATCTCTCGGTGAAATAACTTCGAATTGGCACCTTGATCTCTACTCCAGCCCCTGCACTGACACACCAGCTCTGAAGCTGATCTGACTATATGGGGACATTAACCCGGATTCATTATTCGGCTTCAAAACAAATCCCTATTGCAACCTTCACTGTGGCACTGCTAGCAGTGGCCACATAATGTTTTATTTCTGTGATGTGTCCAGTCCTCTCCAACCCCCAATGGAAATCCTGTCCATGTTACAGTGTCCGCTTCCATTTCATTCTCTGCCACAGACTCCCTGTGCGCCCCTGAGCAAGTCACTTAGTCTGGCTGGTCCTCACTTCCCCCTCTGTCAAATGGGAATAACAGCACCCCCACCTCACAGGAATGTGGTGAGGAGAAATACATTGATAAGAGTGTGCAGCTCAGATACTGCGGTGATGGGAGCCATAAAATTACCCAAGCTAGAAAAATACATGATCACAGTGTGTCCCTGCCTCAGTTCCCGATACGGACGTACCAGCCTCCTAGCAGTGCTCTGAGGCTCAGTACAGATTGTAAGGCGCTCGGGTAACATGGTAGTGGGCGCCCTTAAGAGAGCTCAATAGAGAGGGAGAGAGAAAGAAGCAATGGCTGGAAAGTCAATAAATATTCCCATCTGGAAAGGGAACAGACACTCCCCAGACCAGGGAAGAGTTGTGTGTGTATTCCTAGAGTGAATGAGCCCTGTTTTGGGGGTGTCCAGGCTCCTGTATTCTTATTAGCTGCGCTGGAGGGAACAGGGCCGGCTCCAGGCACCAGCCGTGCAAGCTCGTGCTTGGGGCGGCAGATTGTACGAGGCGGCATTCCGCCCAATCCTAGGGCAGCACGGCCGCTTTTTTGTTGTTGTTGTTCTGCTCCGGCCGCCCTGTAGGGGGCGGCGGCGCGGAGGAGGGGAGTGCGCTGCTGGGAGCGGGTTGCGCGTTCCGTCTGCCCCAGCTGGTGCCAGGTCTGCAGCAAGCCTGGCAAGGCAGCCCGCGTCCTTCCCTCCCCTCCGACCGGAGCGGCATGAAACCCTCCTGGCAGGCGGCACGGCGGGAGGGGCCGCGTGGCAGCGCCATGCTGAAGCCCTGGCCACCCCCCTTCTCTCTCTCCCCCCGCTCCCTCCCCCTCCGCCCGCTAGCCAGGGCACATCTGCAGCGCAGGGTGTCCCCCTGCACCCTGGATCCAGCCGCGCCACAGCTTTTTTTTTTTTGTTTTTTTGCTTGGGGCTGCAAAAAAGCCAGAGCCAGCCCTGTGTGGAACAGAGCTTCCTTCCTCGTCTCTGCAGGTGGAGGTTTTTGTCTGAGCCCAGACTGGCTTCCCTACACTGTGTCTCTCACGCAGTAATACACGGCGGTGTCCTGGGGTTTCAGGCTGGTCATTTGCAGGTAGAAGTTGGCGCTGTCCTTGGAGGCTGTGAATCGCCCCTGGATGGTGGGGGAGTAGTAATTTGTGACTGAAGATTTGTGATAGTGAACCAGCCACTCCAGTCCCTTTCCCGGCTGCTGCCTGACCCAATCCATCCACCAGTCGTTAGGATTTTCCGGGCTTCTTCACTTCAGGACCGGACTGGATCAGAACAACCCGCGAACGGGCCCCTGGAGAGAGGGGGGAGAAGGAAGGAGGGAAAAGAGGGAACAGTGAAGGAACCAGTCAAGTTAAATACATTCTCCATCAATTAACAGGAATAAAATAAATAAAATAACAAATAAATAAATAAAATCGTGTTTACAATATAACTACATTCATGCCAATAATATCACATCTGCCAGCATGTCCAATGTGTTCAGGGGGAGAAAATACCTGACAAAGCTGCTACAATGAAAAGTAAGTGGAGCCAAAGTCTCATTTTCCCTGATGTTGGAGGGGAAACTTCTCGGGGAATTGGCTGGTCTCTGCCCAGACACAGGGGGCTGAGGATTGTCTCTCCGGATGCAGCCTGGGGAGACTGAGCGAGAGATTTAAACAGGAACCTGCCACCTCTATTTGCATATCCCGCTCCTTATAAGAGATACAAACACCTCCCTTAATGGTCTGAATTATTGTCATTGAGTCTCTGATAGGAGTCTCCTTAGGGGTCGCCAACCTTTCAGAAGGGGTGTGCCGAGTCTTCATTTATTCACTCTGATTTAAGGTTTCGCGTGCCAGTCATACATTTTAATGTTTTTAGAAGGTCTCTTTCTATAAGTCTATAATATAGAACTAAACTATTTTTGTATGTAAAGTAAATAAGGTTTTTAAAATGTTTAAGAAGCTTCATTTAAAATTAAATTAAAATGCAGAGCCCCCCGGACCGGTGGGCAGGACCCGGGCAGTGTGAGTGCCACTGAAAATCAGCTCGCGTGCTGCCTTCGGACCGTGTGCCATAGGTTGCCTACCCCTGTGACTCTTTACTGCGTGTTTCTGCAGCGCCTGGAACATCCGGGTGAGACCCTGATTATACTTTCACACCACTGGGGAAATAAGGAGATAATGTCAATGACGTCACTTAGCTCCCATTAATGTCTAGGGACTGCTCTTAAATCAACTGTGGTGAAGGGAAATATTCCCATTGTCTTTAGTGGGCTTTGGCTCATGTTGTGTGAGAGAAGAATATTTGGCCGGAGAGCAGGACAGATGGAAATTAAACATTCTATGAGCACCAGGAAGTGTGAACATTTATGATCTCTTTTAAGATTACGTCGGAATTAAAGCTGCAGGCCTTGGAACCGGGGTTGCATCCTGTGATTTTTAGGGAGGGTAAAATTCACCTTGGGAAATTGTAAAATGACAAATAATTTGAACCCAAATCTCAGCTTCCTGGATGTAGAGAAATACAATTTTCAAGGATGGGGAGTAAATTAGAACCTGTAGACAAGCCAGAGTGTCTGTATAGGGAGAGATAAAAGGTCAGAGGCAGGGCAGAATTTAACCGGGGCATTTGGTTCATACTTTGCATAGAAACCTATAAATAGAAGAGACACTCTCCTTAGAGTGTGGTCAGAGCACTGTGACCATGGGTTGAGAGAAAGAGGGTTGGGAAAGGGAGATGTGTATTCGATAGATGGATAGATAGATGCAGGAATAGATTCATAGATTCATAGATTCAAGGACTGGAAGGGACCTCGAGAGGTCATCGGGTCCAGTCCCCTGCCCTCATTGCAGGACCAAATACTGTCTAGACCATCCCTGATAGACATTTATCTAACCTACTCTTAAATATCTCCAGAGATGGAGATTCCACAACCTCCCTAGGCAATTTATTCCAGTGTTTAACCACCCTGACAGATAGGAACTTTTTCCTAATGTCCAACCTAGACCTCCCTTGCTGCAGTTTAAGCCCATTGCTTCTTGTTCTATCCTTAGAGGCTAAGGTGAACAACTTTTCTCCCTCCTCCTTATGACACCCTTTTAGATACCTGAAAACTGCTATCATGTCCCCTCTCAGTCTTCTTTTTTCCAAACTAAACAACGCCAAATCTTTCAGCCTTCCTTCATAGGTCATGTTCTCAAGACCTTTAATCATTCTTGTTGCTCTTCTCTGGACCCTCTCCAGTTTCTCCACATCTTTCTTGAAATGCGGTGCCCAGAACTGAACACAATACTCCAGTTGAGGCCTAACTAGTGCAGAATAGAGCGGAAGAATGACTTCTCATGTCTTGCTCACAACACACCTGTTAATACATCCCAGGGTCATGTTTGCTTTTTTTACAACAGCATCACACTGTTGACTCATATTTAGTTTGTGGTCCACTATAACCCCTAGGTCCCTTTCTGCCGTACTCCTTCCTAGACAGTCTCTTCCCATTCTGTATGTGTGAAACTGATTTTTCCTTCCTAAGTGGAGCACTTTGCATTTGTCTTTGTTAAACTTCATCCTGTTTAACTCAGACCATTTCTCCAATTTGTCCAGATCATTTTGAATTATGACCATGTCCTCCAAAGCAGTTGCAATCCCTCCCAGTTTGGTATCATCTGCAAACTTAATAAGCATACTTTCTATGCCAATATCTAAGTTGTTAATGAAGATATTGAACAGAGCCGGTCCCAAAACAGACCCCTGCGGAACCCCACTAGTTATGCCTTTCCAGCACGATTGGGAACCATTAATAACAATTCCCTGAGTACAGTTATCCAGCCAGTTATGCACCCACCCTATAGTAGCCCCATCTAAATTGTATTTGCCTAGTTTATCGATAAGAATATCATGCGAGACCGTATCAAATGCCTTACTAAAGTCTAGGTATACCACATCCACAGCTTCTCCCTTATCCACAAGACTCATTATCCAATCAAAGAAAGCTATCAGATTGGTTTGAACAGAAGGCTCGGTAATCGGAATTGACCCTATGTTCTCATGTTTTATAGATAATAGTTTATTGATGAGGCCAATAGAGATGAGACCGATATTTATACCAAGTATTTAATGCCTTTCTAAGTTAACATTTCACAACGATAGAACATCACTGCACAGTGTCTTTAGGACTAGCTCGATGACTTTCTATAGCTGTGGGAATTTGTGGTTTGGTTTATCCTGCCTTTTCCTCTCCTTTGGGAAATGGGGACTGTGCACGGGAGTTTTTAGTGCCTTTTGCACATACAATTCATTCTACACTATAAATATTTCAATAAAACATTTGACACCGAGGGTCTCCCGAACCTTTTTTCGGTCAGGCAGGGACCAAACCCTGGATCTTTGTCTTTTGTGACACTGATCTAGGTTAAATCAGCCCATCATGAACTGAACCAAGTGTTTCCTCTTCTGAGTTCCCAGGACCTGGACTGTCAGCATTAAACCAGCTGGGACTTCCCCTACAGACCGCAAAGGGAAGTTTTTGTCTGAGCTCAGCAGGGCCGCCCAGAGGATTCAGGGGGCCTGGGGCAAAGCAATTTTGGGGGGCCCTTCCATAAAAAAAAGTTGCAATACTATAGACTACTATATTCTCATGGGGGCCCCTGCGGGGCCCGAGGCCTGGGGCAAATTGCCCCACTAGCCTCCCCCCTCAGGCTGGTTTCCCCTCACTGTGTCTCTGGCACAGTAATACAGGGCAGTGTCTTCTGGTTTCAGGCTGTTTATTTGCAAGTAGAAATTGGAGCTGTCCTTGGAGACTCAGTCTCTGACTCGCCCCTGGACGCTGGGAGAATAGTGGTTGCTCACTGAAGATTTCCGGTAGCTGACCAGCCATTGCAGCCCCTTCCCGGGCGCCTGTCTGATCCAAGCCATCCACCTGTCATCAGGACTAAACCCGCTCACGGTGCATTTCAGCTGAATGGGGTCTCTGGGCTTCTCCACTTCTGGACTGGCCTGGGTCAGAACGACCTGGGAACGGACCCCTTAAGAAACGGGCGAACAGAAAGAATGAAGAATGAGGAACCCAGACACATTAACTCTTTACGCTGTAAAACAATAGCTGTGAAACAAAATAAAGACATGCTACACATCACATTAATATAAATGTGACAATAATAGCATTCCTATGGTGTCCCCAGTGCTCTGAAGAGGATAAAATACCCCCCCAAAAAAAAAACCTAGAGCCAGCTCTGGGGGAGATGTTGGTACTTTTGGTGTCTCTACGAGGTGTGAGTGGCTCTGGGGGTTCAGAACTCCCAGCCTAGTGCCTTTCATTCTCTCCCGGGGAGCAGATACTACTGTGGAAGGCAGAGGTGCTACAACTAGGGGTGCGGGGGTGGGGGGGTGTGGCTGCCACAACCCCTGGCTTGAAGCGGTTTCCACCATATCCAGGGTTACCGTTCGGTTCAATGGCTCTCAGCAGCCCCACTATACACATTGTCCCAGCACCCCTGGTGAAGGGGATGCTCAGCAATTCCTAAATGTATAGATGGAGCCTCTTCTTATGAAAGACTCGGATTTTCAAAAGAACCTAAGGGACTTAGACACCCTAATCCTATTGCACAAATAGCTCCCATGTGTCTATTAGAGTGTTTAACTGTTTGAATAAAAGGTCAAGATCATCAGCTGCTGTAAATAGAGGTATCTGTATTGAATCCAGTGGAGCTGTGATCATTGATTCCAGTTGTGGATCTGCTCGCACCATGTATGTCTTTCTTAAGGCCACACCAACCAAAGCCGTGTGAATTCAGATGCGAGAGTTTCATTGGTTCCAAAGGGATGAGATCAGCCCCATCACCCATTTCGGTTCTCTGAGGTGACAGCCACTGTCCAGTGACTCTGAGATAATAATGTCCAGGAGAATGAACGTTCTCCTGCTACCAGGGGAGAGTGGCTCTTATAACAGGAATCCCAGCTGAGCAGGGTTTATGGGGGAATCCGATGGTCTCTGCACTGCACGCCCCAGTGCGGCTACGTGCTACAAGGGGTGACATTGTCAGGGAACTACAGCAGTACCCCCATCCCCCGACACACACACACACACACACTGTTTGTTTTGAATGCACGAGGTTCGCTCTCCTGCCTGTGCCACAGGCTGTATGATTTATGGAACTGCTGCCCCCGTGCAGCGCACGGGAGAAGGGACAATCTGCAGCCCGGGTTTCTGTGTTAGCAGCAAATATCTCGTTTCACTGTGCATCTAGCGCAGCAATACCGGGCCATGTCCTCGGGCTTCAGGCCGGTCATTTGCAGATACAGCAGGTTGCTGGAGATGGCGAATCGCCCTTTAACAGGGTCGGAGTAGTTTTAGTACTGCCATCCCTTGCTAATTTCTGAGACCCACTCCAGTCCCTTCCCAGGTGTCTGACGGGCCCAGTCCATCCAGCAGTCGCTGAAGATGAACCCGGAGGCTTTGCAGAAGAGGAGGAGAGAGTCTCCGGCCTTTTTCACATCCCTCCGGACTCCGCCTGCTGGATCTGTGACCGGGCACCTGGGAATAAAGTCACAGTTAGAAATCAAGTGGAGAGCAACACGCCTTCTGCCTCTGACATGCGTTCATAGGGTGAAAAATACCTTCCAAAGCCACTATAAGGAAAGCGAAATGTTTGAATTCGGTCAGTCTGAGATGTTTTAGAAGGGGCTTGGTTCTCAGAGTTTGGGTGTGTAGCATTTTCTGATGAGAAATCCCCAGATAGGGATTCCAAGCTGGGCACCCACAATTTGAGAGATTTAAGACCACTTAGGAAAATTGTGTCTATTTTAACACGAGGAAAGAAACAAAAAAGAAAAGATTTTATTTGAAATTCTTGAACTGGAACGTTTCTGGGGTTGCAAGAGGCAGTTTGGTATCCAGGATCCCTTTGAGAGTGATCGGGATTTGTGCACCCAACCTGTGTTAGTACCATTGAAAATCTCCCTGTGCTTCTCTATAGCAGAGATACCCGGTGAGCCACATTTCTGTCTAATTCTAACCCCGTGAACCGCTTGTGAAGTTACCTTGACATTCTATGTACCGAAGCTTGGTGGAGATGTTCTTTTTATTAGCTAAAGTCGTCGCTAGAAATGGGAGGTGAAACTGCCTCTGTTCTTAAAGAGTAGGAGGAGCTGAACATCAGAGCAGACCCACATCCCATCAACTTGTTCATCTCTAAGCGTCTGCATGAGATGAGAAATTCCTCTGGAATATGAACTCTGCCTTGTGTTTGGAGGTGACGGTGTAACTGAGGCAGCCGAGTGCCTGTGTAAAAGTGGATCTCTGTAAACATTGATTTTGTTATGAATTGGTTCGATGAGGCTGAATCTGGGACACAGAAGGCAACACCTTAGGGGAAATGCTATGAAACAGAGAAGTTGGTGTGATGTTATCTGATAAGAATATGGCCACATAGATCATTGTTGCAGCCACTGTTATATATTTGCAACGAATATTGTACCTTTTTTAGGTTTACTTTTACACGCTCTATTAGCCAGCAATCCATCACCCATCAAAATCTACCCTTTCCTCCCTCAGTTAGAGCTTTAACCTGACCATCCACTTTAATCTGCTCCTAAGAAACAGTTTCCTGACCAATGAGTTCTTTCTGTGCTTGATCTAATTCCAGATTCACTTCTGAGACACTAGACAGACATTCAGAAACTTCATTCACAGACAAACTGCCTTTTTGCACAGACAAACAGCTATTTCCCACCAGGTTAGAGTCCCCCTCCTCCTGCTCGTAGCATAATGGGTCAAACACAGAAAACTGCTCAGAGTAATACAACATACCAACATTGTTATAAACTGGACTTTCAAGAGGATACAGTTTCTGCTGTTCTTCCCTTGCTTTTTTGACTTGGAGCCCAAGTCTGACAGTTTCTTGTTGTATCTGGTGAACCCGCTCCTCAGCAGCCAGCCCTTCCATACGCCCCCTACGAGCCCTTCCCTCTCCTCAGCAGCCAGCCG
>NW_020689397.1:14166-38129 GCF_002925995.2 Terrapene triunguis
CCCCTACGAGCCCTTCCCTCTCCTCAGCAGCCAGCCGCTCCATACGCCCCCTACGAGCCCTTCCCTCTCCTCAGCAGCCAGCCGTTCCATACGCCCCCTACAAGCCCTTCCCTCTCTTTCAGCAGCTTCCTTTTGTCTTTCAGTGGCTTCTTTTTCCAGCTGGGCCAAGGCTTGCCTCTCTCTCATTTGAGTTTCTGCCAGTTTCTGATTATGTTCAATTTGCAGACTGTCTCTCAGACTTGCAGTTTCATCACTTCTGCTGATGCTTCCTGCTCATGGTCATTGATCTTTTAACCAACAAAACTCTCAATACCAAAATTCCAATTTGGATAGCGTGGGGTTCTGATCCAAAGCTCAACTGATCAGGTTCTGTGGATCCCAGCACGACTACGCCACTGTAACAACGCGGCCTTTGGCGGGACACTACTGAGAGTATCAGTTCAGGACAAAGTGCATAGAGCAGAGCAGTCACAGCCCAAGGCTGGAGGCCCTTTACTAAGGCACCAAACCAGCCAAACAGAGAGGACTTCGGTTTCACCCCACTGGCTAACCAGGAGTCATACAAGCAACTTCCTCAGACACTCCAGTTTCCCAGTATCATCACTGGTGCCACTCCTTATGGGGATGAATTGTCATGAAAACCAATACCCCCGCAAAAGAAAAAAGGTTCTCCTGATCTCAAAGGACTGAGCCCCAGACCCAGGTCAATACACCAGTTAGATCTTACCCACAAATCACGCTGTTGCCAATCCTTTAGAATCTAAAATCTAAAGGTTTATTCATAAAAAGAAAGAAATATAGATGAGAGTTAAAACTGGACTTAAAACCCTAAAGCCTAACCCTAAAATCAGGGCTTTGGAGCTCCAGCTCCAAGCAAAAACCTGCAACTCCACTGCTACGGAGCTGCTCTGCGCTCCAGCTCCAGGCTCTGCTCCAAAGCCCTACTTAAAATAGGTTAAATGAAATTAATTACATACAGTAATGGCAAAGTTCTTGGTTCAGGCTTGTAGCAGTGATGGAATAAACTGCTGGCTTAAGTTAAGTCTCTGGAGCACATCCACAGCTTGAATGGGTCATTCAGTCCTTTGTTCAGAGCTTCAGTTTGTAGCAAAGTCCCTCCAGAGGTCAGAAGCAGGACTGAAGACAAAATGGAGGGGATGCAGCTGCCTTTTATAGTCTCTTGCCATGTGGCCTGTGCTTCTTTTGTTTCAAACACAAGCTGCCCAGCACATGGCTTGGAAGCCTTAGAGTTCTGTCCATGGGCATGTCCCTGCCTTGCTGAGTCAGAAGGTGTATCTGCCATCTCTCAGTGGGTCATTGTATAGCTGATGGTCCTTAATGGACATCAGGCAGGCTAGGCAGTGCTGATGCCAAGCTGTCTGGGATGTCACCCAGAAGCACAGCACAAGTTTGAAATGCAGACAGTATAGAGTCAATACTTATAACTTTAACTACAAAATGATACATGCATACAGATAGCATAATCATAACCAGCAAATCATAACCTTTTCATAGACACCTTACCTGACCTCTTTTGTACAAGATTTGGTGCCACTATAGGACCGTGGTTGCAACAATGATCTACACGGTCACAGTTCATGTCAATAACACCCCACAGGCCCAGAGTATTTCACCGTTAATGTAACCATCACCCCAGTCTCGGTGAATCCATGGGTGCACATCGCAGTATGCAGCAGGAGGAAGCGGAGTGTTTAAAATTCCTTAGTGGAAGAGCCTGGGATATAGGGGGAGAAATGGAGTTGGCTCCTGAGATCCCGCTGAGCGCTGTCTGCAATGCCCCGTCTCTCTCATCCCCTAGAGCAGGGTCTGAGTGTTGCAGTTGGTTGGCTATTCAGAAATCCCCTTCCCCTTTTTGTGGCAGTCCCGGCTTTGCTCTGTGTCACTGTGTGTCTGGCGCAGAAATAGGTGGCTGTGTCTGGTTGGAGATAAACTTCATCCTTCGAGGTGTCCCTCATGATGGGCACCCGAGGTTTGAGAGCCGAGTTGCACTCTGTGGTCCCTCCCTGTGCAAGGGCTGCCAGGCCCAGCTCCAATAGTAGCTGCATATGGAGACTCCAGAGACTTCACGGGTGATACTGAGGGTCTCTCCGGGCTTCACCGCTTCCGGGCCGGACTGGACCAGCTGCACCTGGGAGAGAACACCTAAAAGAAAGAAAGAAAGAAAGAAAGAAAGAAAGAAAGAAAGAAAGAAAGAAAGAAAGAAAAGCAAACATTACCCACAAGAAAAGTCTGCGGCTCGGTCTCTAATTTCCCCCACTCCCCGATACACACTTAGAGGAGGGGTCAGGGAACAGGGAAAGGAAAAGCAACAGAGATTTCATTCTCATTTTCATAGAATGAGGGAAATCCGCCAGCTGGCATGACCGGGCAGTTCTGTGTCTGGGGAGAGACTGGGGCTCCTAGAACCAGGGGGTTGTATTTAACAGGAACCCCCAGGGCAGGGATTTGCATGCGGGTTCCCAGGGTGGGTATAAGAGATGATGGGTGCGGGGTGAGCGCTCAGTACATGGCAATGTCCCCTCGGGGACAGGTGTCCCCTTTACACCCCAGAGAGACCCTGCGCTCAGCTCAGCACACCTCTGAATTGGTCTGGTGATTCGCTCTCTCTGTCTGGGTCTCTCTAGCTAAGAGGCCTCCCCGTCTAACAGGGAGAAGGAGACAGGTTGGATTTCTCCAAGCAACCCCAGCAAAGAGTTCTTAGGGCAGGAAGGAGGGAAGTTCGGAGACAGGAAAGTTCTGGGCTGCATCCAAAGGAGGCCTGTGATTGTGGTAGCTCAGGAGCAGGGCTGGGACACACCCTGGAGGGAAGGGGGGAGAATTTGGCAGGCATGTTACATCTTGTCCTTCTGAGTTTAAACCAGAGATACTCAGACTTGAGGAGGTCGGGAGCCAAATTAAGGATCAACATTACCCAAAAGAACCACAGTAGTGTGAATGGCAGGGGAAGCATTTAGTGTCTATACATACAGACACGCGCTATATATATTTAGTATATACACATCAATATTTATATATAACATCATATATATCTATATATCTGTATATCTAGAGCTGTAAAATTCTCTCAGTACATAAATTAATAACTTAGTGCAAGTTGAGAACTGAATTGGTTAATAACACAGTAAAGGCACCCTGATTGGTTAATAACTTGGATTGCTCCATAATTAAATCACAGTGTTTTAATACCAGGTGGTGCAAAGGGTGGCAGGAGACACGTTTAAAAGCCACTTAGGCTGGAACCCCACAGTCTGAGTGTCGCTGGTTTAACCCAATCTCTACTAGAGACCAGGGCGAGACCTGATGTGGAGGGTGGATTCTCTCACATCCTCAGCTGCCGGGTTCTTACGTGACACAGTCCCAGCTAGTCATGCTCAGAGACAGGATATTGAGCTAAATAGACCTTGACTTGGTCCCGCCTGGGAATTCCCCAGCTCCTCAGGGGTAAATGCAGCTCTGGGTTCTGTAGCTAGTAACCAGAAGGGCTCTGGGATTGCTGTTGGGAATGAGAGCTGTGCGTGCTTGCCTGATTGATTCCCCTGGGGGAGCCGTGAGATGGGATCTCTGTGTGTATGTCTTACAAGGAGCTGAGTTACGAGACAAGGAATTCCCCCCCCCCACCTCCTAAACCCCCTTATGACCAGTGTCTCACCCCGCTTCTAATGGAGACGTGAGTGTGACAGGGCCCCGAGTGACTCTCGACAATCCACTTCCCCTTTTTGTACCAGCCCCGCTTTGCTCTGTGTCGCTGTGTGTCTCTGGCACAGTAATACGTGGCGGTGTCTGCAGCTGCGAGGGAGGCCAACTGCAGGGAGAACTGGTTCTTGGAGGTGTCCGAAGAGATGGTGGTTCGGCTTTGGAGAGACGCGGCAAACCACTTTCTCCCGTCGTGTGGGTATATACGTGCTACCCACTCCAGCCCTTTCCCGGGGGGCTGCCGGACCCAGTTCCACACGTAGCTGCTGCTAGTGATAGAGACCCCGGAGACAGCGCAAGTCAGGGTGAGGGTCTGTCCAGGCTTCACCGCCCCCGGGCCGGACTGGACCAGCTGCACCTGGGAGAGGACACCTGGGAAAGGGAAATAAAGCAGGGAAGAAATTAGCCAGACAATCAATCTGTGCATCTGTCTCCAATTTCCCACTCTCTAATGGACACTCACAGGTGAAGGCGGAGAACAAGGAAAGGAAAAGCCACAGAGATTTCATTCTCATTTTCATACAATGAGGGAAACTCCTCAGCGGACAGGACCGGGCAGTTCTGTGTCTGGGGGGAGACTGAGGCTGCTAAAACCAGGGGTTGGTATTTAACAGGAACCCCCCGGGGCAGGGATTTGCATGCGGGTTCCCCAGCGGGTATAAAGGGAGGGACACCGCTAGGCCGGGTGCGCTGTCTGTGGGAAGCAGAGTCACACATCCCCTTCCTGTCAGCGTGTGGCCCAAAGTCAACTCACCTTCATTGGAGCCCTTTAAAGGGAAGCAAAGGACTGTGGATCGGGTCCCTACACTGGGGGGCGGGGGAGGTGTTGAATCCAGCCGCGCCTGCTGCCGAATGCCCCGGGCAGAGCTGTACAATAGAAACAAGAGAGAGGAGATGTCCAGAGACGTGCGACTCTCCCGGGAGTGTCGGATGGAGAAGGAGCCGCAGCTGCGGGGAGCCAGCGGCTGGTTCCAGGCACCAGAGAGTGAGAAACCGCCTCAAGGAAAGGGGAGAGAGCTGGGCACGCAGGGCAGATGCATCTTCTGGGCTCTGTCAGAATAAAGGCTGTGACGGCAGTAACCCAGGGACAGTCAGACCAAAGGTCCATCTAGCCCAGTGTCCTGTCTTCCAACAATGGCTAATGTCAGATGCTTCAGAGGGAATGAACAAAGCAGGTAATGATCAAGTGATCCATCCCTTGTTGCCCTTTCCCAGCTTCTGGCAAGCAGAGGCTAGGGACACCATCCCTGCCCATCCTGGCTAATAGCCATTGATGGACCTATCCTCCAGGAATTTATCTCGTTCTTTTTGAACCCTCTTATACTCTTGACCTTCACAACATCCTCTGGCAAAGAGTTCCACAGGCTGACTGTGTGTTGTGTGAAGAAATACTTCCTTTTGTTTGTTTTAAACCTGCTGCCTATTATTTTCATTGTGTGACCCCCTAGTTCTTGTGTTATGATAAGAAGAAAATAACACTTCCTTATTTACTTTCTCCACATCAGTCCTGATTTTATAGACTTCTACCATACCCCCCTTATTCCTCTCTTTTCCAAGCTGAAAAGTACCAGTTTTAGTAATCTCTCCTTATATGGAAGCTGTTCCATACACCTAATCATTTTTGTTGCCCTTTTCTGAAACTTTTTCTATTCCAATATGTATTTATTTAGATGGGGCGACCACATCTGCACTCAGTATTCAAGAGGTGGGTATGTAGGCCAAAAGCCTAATGGGAAAAATTGTTTTAAATAAATTGTACTTTATTTTGCTTTGTACTTCATCACTTTGTATTTCTTCACACAACGCACAGTCAAACTGTGGAACTCCTTGCCAGAGGATGTTGTGAAGGCCAAGACCATAACAGGGTTCAAAAAAGAACTAAATAAATTCATGGAGGATAGGTCCATCAATGGATATTAGCCAGGATGGACAGGGATGGTGTCTTTAGCGTCTGTTTGCCAGAAGCTGGGAATGAGCGACGGGGGCTGGATCCCTTGATGATTACCTGTTCTGTTCATTCCCTCTGGGGCACTTGGCATTGGCCACTGTTGGAAGACAGGATACTGGGCTAGATGGACTTTGGTCTGACCCAGTAGGGCCGTTCTTATGTTCTTATGTTAATTTTGCTAGCTTTAAATTAGTAAAAAAAATGTCCTGGGTTTATTCTTTGCTACTTTTGTTAATTGTTTTTAAAAGAATAAAAGTGTTGTGGCTGTAATTCTTGCCTTTAAAATTATTTACTGTTTTGTGTGTAAGTAAAAAATGTATGGCATGTTAATTAACCAAGAAAAACAAAAGGTGCCAGTACTGATGGGCCAAATTGTCAAGAGGGGAGTAAAGAAGTCAAGAGGCACCAACCTCATTATCAAAATCACCTGGATGGCAAATTAACAACCCTAAAGAAAGGCATATGCCCCAAGAGCAAAATAAAAAGTGGAGCCAAAGGAACAAAATTAAAAAACAGCTGTGAATACTCCCAGTAACAACCCAAAATAATGCTAATTAAAAACAATCTTAACTACCTCATAATTAACAGCTCCGGTGTAACACAGGAAGATCCGTAAACTTGTATGAAAATGTATTATTATAAAAAAGGGTGTATTGCCATAAAACTTTAGGTTCGTCCTGCATCATCATCAAAACCCAACAAAAGCAAAAACCCAGCTCCATTCCCCTCCTCCCCCGCCCCCACGTGCAGTTTCAGCTGGTCACTGAAACTAACCAAGCAACACTAAAAATTGGTAACTATAAAATCCAGCTGCAAAACCTTTTGGTGTGTATATGTGTTTGTGTAAATAAAAGCATATGCTAATTTTAATGCTTAACTTTTACTCTCAATAAATGCGGGGTATTGCCTTATCCCTTTAAAAAAATTCCCTGTGCTTCTTATAAGCATAACAGGTATACCACGGATTTATACAGAGGCAATATATTTTCTGTCTTATTATCTATCCATTTCTTAATGTTTCCCAACATTCTATTGGCATTTTTGCTTCTGTCCATTGAGTGGATGTTTTCAGAGAATTCTCCATAATGACTCCAAGATTTCTTTCTTGAGTGGTAACACCAAAATAGACCCCACCATTTTATATGTACAGTTGGGATTATGTTTACCAATGTGCATTACTTTGAATTTATCAAGGTTGAATATCATCTGACATTGTGTTGCCCAGTCACCCAGTTTTTGTGAGATCCCTTTGTAACTCTTCGCAGTCTGCTTTGGACTTCACTGTCTTGAGTAGTTTTGTATTGTCCGCAAATGTTGGCAACTCACTGTTTACTCCTTTTTCTGTAAATGCTTTGATCTTTGGTAAAATGAAAGAAGAGGAATAATAACGAGAATAAAAAGGGATTGTTCTTGCTAGTCATTTTCCCATAACTGATTTCATTTTCACTTATAGACCTGGGGCGCCCCCAACACCAAACTGCTTCACTAATTACATGGAAAGGTTTTTCTCTTGGCTCAGACTGGCTTCCCTTCCCAGTGTATCTAGCACAGTAATAGCGGGCGGTGTCCTCGGGCTTCAGGCCGGTCAGTTGCAGGTACAGCAGGTTGTTGGAGTTGTCCCTAGAGATGGTGAATCGCCCTTTGACTGCGTCGGAGTAGTAGATAGTACCCCCGTTGCTGGTAATCAGTGACACCCAATCCAGCCCCTTCCCGGGAGCCTGTCGGAACCAGTGCATCTCATAGGTTGCGAAGGTGAACCCGGAGGCTTTGCAGGAGAGGCGGAGCGAGTCTCCGGGCTTTTTCACATCCCCACCGGACTCCACCAGCGCCTGGAGAATCTGCGAGTGGGCCTCTAAGAATGAAGAAGAAGAAAAAAAGGCAGATGAGTGTCAGTTCCAATAAAATAATAGATTGTTGTCTTCTCTAGTACATATCTTGGGAGAAAACACCTTTCAAAGCTGCTACAATGAAAACTAAAGGGACCTAAATCTTCATTGTCTCGGGTCTGACAGGGGCGAATTCTATGGGATAGTATCTGGTACAGCCCAGACCCAGGGGGCTGCAGATTGTCTCTCTGGGTACAGCCTGGGCAGAGAGAGGCCAGATTTAAACAGGAACCTGACACTCCTATTTGCATATCCTCCTCTTTATAGGAGGCTGAAATTCCTCCCTTTAATGGTCTTTATTATATGTCCTAGGGCAGAGAGAGGGATTCGGATGATCTCCTTCCTGATGTACGTGCAGCGCCCAGCACAGTGCGCTGGGATCCGGATTATACACTTGGATAGGAACAGAATGAACAGCCGCCTCCAGTGAAGAGAATTTCCCTGACATGACCTCAGGGCCCAATTGCTGTCAGTTGGAATGAGGGGGGGGGAGACTCAGCACTGGAGCCCCCACCCAGGTGTAGTGGCAGGGCCGGTGCAAGGAAGTTTCGCACCCTAGGCGAAACTTCCACCTTGCGCCCCCCCCGTGGCAGCTCCCCACCCTGAGGCGCCCCCCGCAGCAGTTCCCCCCGCCCTGAGGTGCCCCCCGTGGCAGCTCCCCACCCCCCCGGCCTGGGGAGCCGTGGGGCAGCTCCCCAACCCAGCTCACCTCTGCTTCGCCCCCTCCCCGAGCACGCCGTTGCTGATTGGCGCGGCAAGCCTGGGAAGGGGAGAATTAGAGGGGGGCGACGTGCTCGGGGAGGAGGCGGAGCAGAGGTGAGCTGGGATGGGGAGCTGCCGCAGGCTCCCCGGGCCGGGGGGGGTGGGGAGCTGCCGCGGGTGGGAAATTGGGGGCACCGCTTTTTGGCGCCCCCAAAACTTGGCGCCCTAGGCAACCGCCTAGTTCTCCTTAATGGTAGCACTGGTCCTGTGTAGCAGGGCTGTGGTACGGTGGGTCAGCGGGGTCAGTGCCAGGGGAGGGGTCGGGTCACAGGGTTCCATTGGACTGGGACACCCCTGGAGACAGAATAATGCCCTGGGCGCTGGGAAATAGCTGGGACCGAAGCCCCGGCCCAGCCCCTTTCCCAGAAGCGGCGGCTCCACTGACCTGTGCTCTGTCTGGTGGGAAATATTCCCCGGTAGCTTTCACCACACAGGACAATCGCGGTTCGCTTCACTCCCTGGAGTTCCCTCGTGAATTGCAAGGAGAGAAGCGGTTGGAGTGAGGCAGGCAGGGCTCTGCTCTGTATTGGTGCTTTCTGCTCCCCCACCCTCAGCTGTAAAACACTGGTCACTCCAAGGAAGTTAACGGATTCTCAAACAGTGAAAAACTTTTACTTATGCTGGATAAAGTGACAAGAACCTTTATAATATACCCTAGGATTCCGCATCCTCTATTCCTGAGAGAAGATAAAATTATCCCATTTTACTTTAAATCTGATCAAGAACCTAACCCTGCCTGTGTGCCTAACCCTAAATGTAACCTTTTCTCAAATCTGGACCCGAACGGTAATCCATAGACATAATGTTTACCCTTACCCGAAATGCTAAATCTTATTCTAATCCACAACATCCTGATTGAATCCAAAGGCCTAACTTTGACCCTAGCTCTAATAATAATTCTAACTGTAAACCTTGCATTTCCTGTAACACTGACTGAGACACTGAAGCTAATCTGGGCCCTGATACTTACATTTACCCGGACTGAACCATACCCTTAGTCCTAACTGTAATGGCCACCCTAATCCTACCTTTAACCCTAACCGTAACCTTTAACCCTATCCCTAATCCTACCTTTATCTCTAACCTTAACTTTATCACTATCTCTTGTGACGGGACCCCTGGGGTGCAGCCTGTGCAGCCTGGCACTGTGAGACCGCTGTGCCCCCTTAACTCTCTCCAGCCTGGGCTGTCTCTCACAATGCTTTGCTAGTGACCAGCAGCAAACCCCTCCAGGCGCTGTTATCACTCAGCACAACAGCATGTGGAGCCCCACACCCAGCATTGCATGAATGCTCCCAGAGCCACTCATGAATCACACAGAGAAAGACACCAGAGCCAGATCCTCCCAGCACTGTACTCAGGAATATACTGTCTTGCACTGCTCAAGACGAGCAATGCCAATTTATTAATTGGTTCACCGCTGCATCAATGGAAGTGGATATACACCCGCCTTTGCAAAACCTGAGCAGATTTACCACACACTTCAGGCAAAGTCACTGGCAAAGATAAACAATTAAAGAAGTTTATTGATTACAAAAGATCGATTTCAGTGATATTAAGTGATAAGCAAAAAGTCAGAGTTAATTACCAAAAGAAATAAAATATAAGCACGCAGTCTAAAGTCTCAACCCTATTAGACTGGGGCAGCAACTAGACTAAGCAGTTTATCTCACTCCACTGGATATTGCAGTCCTTAGTATACAGATCTCACCCTCGAAATCTGGGCCAATCTCCTCTGTTGGAGTCTGGTCTTCTCAGTGTCTTAGTTGCTTGCAGAGTAGGTGAGGGCAGGAGAAAGGCCAAGGATGTGACCACTGTGTCTGTTTTATACCCTCAGTTCATGTGCTTGGAAAACACAAGTCCAGGCATGTCTGGGTCCATTGCTGAGTGTCCAGGCAAGGTTGAGTAATTCCCCTGGTGGGGTCTCATGCAGGTGAGTCACAGAATTGTAGAATTGTAGCTCCCTTGCTGGAGGATGGTTGTTGATGGGTTGTTTAACACCCCGCCCAGGTGTTGGTTACTTTCCTTGCTGTTGCCTCTGGGGAGCTAATGTCTGGCTGATTCCCCAAATTACAGCATGTTTCAGTGACCACCATACAGCATAATTCTCATAACTTCATATGCATTAATGATACACATCTATGGAGATAGAAAGGACTTTCAGCAGATCATAACCTTTCCCTGATGCCTTTCAAGGCATGCTTTACATGTAAGATAAGGATTATATAACAATGAGGAATATAGGGGTTCCAGGATGCTCCCCTAAGGTATAGAATGTCACAACCCCAACCTTAGGCAAAACCCTAACACTCTGATTTATGCCATTTTATGTACATATATTTTAACGAGGCTGAATTTTCCGCTCCCTGAATTTTGCTCGGTGACCTCTCATTGCTGGGAGGAGTGTGTGTGTTTTCTACAGTAGAAGCCCCAGCGTCTCAAGCTGTTCCTGTGCGAATACAGCAGGTCTCAGTGGTTCCCTTGGAGATGGTAAATCCCCTTTCACTGAATCGGCGGAATCTGTGCTGCTTCCAGAGCTGTCTGTGGAAACCTGACATGCCCCATTCCAATCCCCTTTTGGGGGACCCAACCCAGCCAGGAGCTGCTGAAGGTGAACCCAGAGGCTTTGCAGGAGAGGCGGAGAGTGTCTCGGCCCTTTGGAGTCTCTGACTCCACCAGCTGGACCTTGGACAGGGCACCTGCAAATCAAGAGAACTTAAGAATCAGGAGATTCTGACCGAGAAGAAATCTCAGGACCCTCCGCTGTTTTGGGGAGAAAATCACCTCTGAGAGCTGCGAGAGTGTGGAGGAGATGGAGCCAAAGTCTCATTTCTCTGCCTCTGTCAGGGGTTCTCGGGGATTAACTCTTTCACTGCCCAGCCTCACAAGGCTCTGGCTTCTCAGTGCCAGACCTGTAGAGTCGGGGCAAGGGCAGGGTTTAAGCAGGGAGCTAAGTAACCCTATTTGAATATCCTGCTCTCAGTAAGGGGCTGATAGACCCAGACTTGAAATCCCCAAACCGGAGCTCAGACATGAGGGTGTGTGACTATGTACTTAATACACTGTTCGGTACTTGATCAGAGAGTCAACAGTGTCCCTAACAAAGAACTTTTGGTACCCAGGTCCTATGGAAAGTGAACGGTATTAGGGCACCAGCCTGTGTTAGTACCACTGACAATCTCCCTGTCCTTCGCTATAGCAGAGATACAGGTTGAGCAACATTTTGGTCTAGTTCAGCCCCTAGTTCTAAGCCAGGGAACGGCTCGTAACGTGACCTTGACGTTCTATGTACCTGGGCTGGGCGGAGATGAATAAAGTTCAGCCTGTGAAATGTTTGTGACCAGTTCCTGTGGAGTCTTCTTCAGCAGGTTATTTATGTTGTGACTCCGGTGACCTGACAAATTGGGTGTCTCCCCCTGTTCTATATATCAGCTGTCATCGACTCTAGAAATGGGAGGTGAAACTGCCCCTGTTCTTAAAGTGTAGGAGGCGCTGAACATCAGAATAGGCCCACATCCCATCTGCTTTGCAGAGGTTAAAAATTGACCACGTGGGGCAGAGCAGGGGAAAATCCGGATTATTCATCTCTAAACATCTGGATAGGATTGGGAAATTCCTCTGGGTGAACTCTGCCTTGTGTTTGGAGGTGACGTGTAACTGAGGCAGCCGAGTGAACGTCTAAAGGGGGATCTCTGTAAACATTTATGTTGTTATGAGTTGGTTCTATGAGGCTGAATCTGGGCCACAGAGGCAGAGAAGGCAACACCTTACGGGAAATGCGGTAAAAACAGAGAAGTTGGCTTCTGTAAAGTTGTCAGGACCGGGCCTGTGGAATATTAAAAGGACACATCATGCTTATGTGGGACTCACTAGGGGTCAGGCCTTTGTGCCGGACTTTCGACACTGGGATTAATTTCACCCACAGAGATTTATCAATGGGCTGAGGGGAAGAGATTTACCCGGCTCAGCACGGTGCAGGCACAGAGCCAGAGTGAGGTGTTGGCTGTTTGCTCTCAATCAATGTGCTCTTGAGCCATTGACCCAGACTTTGTCCTCCCCTGAACAGGAGGCCAGGGCTCTGTTCCTAGCTCACGATAGTCGGGCTCTAGGATCTACAACAGGCAGCGGTAAAAAGACTCCTTGTTTATTTCGCCAGCCATGGGTCTGAAGAATAATCTAGTTGCTACAGTGTGAGTCTAGGGGTATGTCTACACTACAGGATTAATCCGAATTTAGATAATTCGAATTTGGGAAACAGGTTGTATAAATTCGATTGTGCGCGGCCACACTAAGCACCTTAATTCGGTTTTTAACCACATTAATTCGGTGGTGTGCGGCCACACTACCGCATTAATTTAAACACAGTAATTCGGTGGTGTGCGGCCACACTAACCCTAATTCGAATTAACAAAATCGATTTAGGCTCTACTCCGTTCGTCGAGGTGGAGTACAGAAATCGATTTAAAGGGCCCTTTAATTCGAATTAACTGGCTCTGTAGTGTGGACGGGTGAAGGGTTAATTCGGATTAACGCTGCTAAATCCGAATTAATCCCGTAGTGTAGACCAGGCCTAGGTATGAATATTCCTGGGGTCTTTCCTTTCACTTCTGAGCAGAATGATAGACAAATCGGTGCAGGATCCTGGGCGTCAGGACTCCTGGGTTCCATTTTTGGTCTCAGTATTTCTGATTCACTGTGTCCAGACTCCACCAGGCTGACCTGGGAATAGACACCTGCAGAGGAGGGAAATAAAGGGGAAATATTGCAGTGATTCCCAGGGCGCAGTTATTAGGGGACATGCGGTACCGGGCGCCCAGCGGCAGCGCAGATCCTGCCCGTACCCGCTGGGAGCAGCAGGAGGAAGGCGATGGCCAGGCTGGGGGTCATGTCTGCGGCTGGCGGCTCGTTCCCCAGGCGGGATGGGAAGCTGGAGCCCGGCGCTGGCTCTGAGTGGGGTGAGCGGCCGGGACTGGGCTATGAAAAGTGCCCCGGGGAGCTCATTTGCATGGGCCGGAGGTGGGGACAATATAACGGGGGGACCTAGGAGGTGTGTGATGCAGCGTCGCATTGTTAAATCTCCTGGCAGGTGGATTCCAGAGCTCTATTGATCGCCATAGACATCTATCTATCTATCTATGTCCCACATCCATTTTTTATGTTGGTGTCAATATTATAAACTAGGAGCCAGTTATATTACTGAAAAATTCCTTGTTCATGAGAACCTGGAAAATTAGGATGGAGACAAACTGTACAGAAATGCTTCGGGGAAATTTCTGTTGGGGGCTGTATTGTTGGGTTTTGGAGTCAAATTCCTCAGTCTGAGGAGAAGGGTCAGTGCTGCAGGGGCAGGAGAAAAGTCACCCCTGGCGCTCAGTAGCTGGACAGGCCCTTATGATGCCCCTTTACAAAGGGGTGAATTTCACACACAGAGGATCATCAATGGGCTGCCGGGGAAGGTCACTTCTAGTTTATTGGCCAAACCCTCCTGGCCCATAATCCGCACTCCAGGCTCAGCCTCCTCGCTGAGGGCTCAGCTTCTCCAGTGACTTCAGTGGGGGAAGGAGGGAGCCTTAAAGTGGAGCGTGTCTGATCAAAGAGTCCCTGGGGGGGCATCGACAGAGCGAGGGCGGAGCCACCTGCTCCTCCCTGCTCCGCTGAAATACACACTGGGCATCTGCTCCCTGCAATAACTGATCAATAACTGATAATTGGTTATCGATAACTGAAAGGATTCTCCCTTATTCCTTTTCACTTGTTGCTGCCTGATGGTTGTTCGGTACTGAACAAATCCGTACAGCTATAGCTAGAACACCCATTTAAATCAGGCTTGCAGGTTCAATTGGGTGGGTGCCTGGCCCTCATCTCATTGTATCGCTAGATCCCTTCTGTTACCAATGTTTTAATTCGTTTGAATAAATGGACAGAAGACCAGCTATCGTCAGTCGGGGTAGCAGCCTTGGGATCCAAGGAGCTTCTAGAATTAACACCTGTGAGGCTCTGACCCCAGAACGATTCTCCTTCTTTCGGCCTTGTCCAAAGCTCAGAGAAACTCTTCACAATCGATTGCAATGGGAATTGGATCAGCCCCGAAATGCATTTGTCTTCCTGAAGGTGGCAGACGCCGTATTGTGAAACCGGGTAAGTGTCGCTCACATGGAGAGTGGTGGGTGTAAATGGGGAGAGAGAGAGAGATCCATTCAGGTCTTTTATAATAACATTAGTTATGAAAACACATTAGCTCGCATATACCATTCAGGTCACACATTTCTGACTGATAAATCCTGAATTTAGCCCTTTCCTTGGGCAAGTCTGATCTATGGAATTTCTCCAGCAACATCATCTGGTAAAACATCAACAGCTGGTACCGAGGAGCTGCCCGTTTGTGGCCTGGATAGAGTGATCCCATCTACCTGGGGCACCTGCTGACAGCCCCGTTCAACTGCCAACCTCTCTGTGTGAAATATGAGTGCAAATCCCTCTCTAGGAGGGTTTCTGTTTAAATCCAGGTCGGTTAATGGGATTATCCTGAGAGAGGGAGTTGGGTGGATGAGAGATCCACTATGTGATACAGCCGTAGGTTCTCAGACCAGATGGACTGGCGCTGTTTGATGAGGCCCATACACGTGAGACAGCGCAGGGCAGGGGTCGATTAGTTATGGCAGTTGTTTAATACCTATGCGCACATAGAACACAAATAGCCAATGATCGATCGCATCACTGGGGGTAGCCCTGTGCCTTGATCTGGCTGTCAGTGTTACTAGTTTTGTTTCTCGTGTTTTATCCCCCCCTGATTTTAAGAGCGTGTAGAATGGGAGTCTTTATTTGCAAACATAATTTATTAAAAATTAGGAGGAAAAGGTCCAGGTACAGCCCTTTTCACTCAGGTGGGGACCGGCCCCTGGACCTGTGCCTTGTATGAAGCTAGATTTGGCCAGAGCAGGGCACCTTGCAGTGAACACACTGTTTCCTCTTTTCAGTTTCCAGTCCCGGGAGTATCAGGGTCTCACCAGCTGGGACTTTCCCTACCGACCACAATGGGAGGTTTTTGTCTGAGCTCAGACCGGCTTCCCCTCACTGTGTCTCTCGCACAGTAATAGCGGGCGGTGTCCTCGGGCTTCAGGCCGGTCATTTGCAGATACAGCAGGTTGTTGGGATTGTCTCTGGAGATGGTGAATCGGCCTTTGACCGTGTTGGCATAATGTATAGTACTGCCGGCCCAGTAGCTTATAGCTGCGACCCACTCCAGGCCCTTGCCAGGAGCCTGTCGGACCCAGCTCATCCAGTAGTCACCGAAGGTGAACCCGGAGGCTTTGCAGGAGAGGCGGAGAGAGTCTCCGGGCTTTTACACATTCCCTCCGGACTCCACCAGCTGCACCTGGGACTGGGCGCCTGCGAATAAAGACAGATTACAAATTTATTGGCATTACGATCAATAACTGAATAGTCTGCAGGGCATTCAGGGGATAACCTACCTTCCAGAGCCGCTGCAATGAAAATGAAATGGAGCCAAATCCTCATTTTCCTGGGTGTTGGCAGGGAAAGTTCTCAGGGGACTGGCTGGTAACTGCACAGACCCAGGGGGTTGAGGATTGTCTCTCTGGGTGCAGCCTGGGCAGAGAGAAGGACAGATTTAAACAGGAAACTCTCACCCCTATTTGCATATCCTGCTGCTTTTCAGACACACAAACCCTCTCCCTGAATGCTCGGAGTTATTTGGCCGGTGGCTCTAAGGGAGGGAGTCGGACGGGTGCGAACTCTGTGTCTGGGCAGCGCCCAGCGAGTGCGGGGCCATCTGACCATACTGCTGCACAAAGAGCTCCCTTGAATCCCCTCCCATCCCTCCAGGTGTAAGGACTGAGCTAGAGTCTACCGAAGGGAATGGAAACACCCACCACTGGCTTTAGGGGACTGTGGACCAGGCCCTTAGCAGGAAGAATACCTGGCTAGTAAGCAGGGCAACATCATGTGAAAATCTGGTTTTCTATTGAGGCCAGAGGTGTTTGCGCCTGATGTGTTCGATCTATAGTGGCATTTTGTTGTTTTTCAGAGGAATTTGAGAGTATTTCTACCCACCCCCCAACAACCCACAGAAGCATCTTGACAGTCATCACTGTTAGGCACCTTCGGAAACCCAAGTGCTAGTTATTACACCGTGAACACTTGATTCCCAAATATTCTTCTTGTGCAGTCTGCATTTTTACCTCAGTGTCCGCTAAGTGCCACATTTAACCATGTGAGTGGTCAAGTTGTTGCAGTGTTTATGGACATGTGATCAAATATGGGTACAGAGATCTGAAACCTCCTGACAGATTTTTTTGCACTCTGCGGGTAGATGCTCTTCTAAGAACATAGTAGCAAAAGCAATCCACCAGCATCACTACTTAGAACCATCCCATCTTGGTAGATACTTTACTCCAGCCGTTATTACTAGCTTTGGAATTTTAAGACAATAGCCAAGGATCGTTCATGAGAAAGCCAGTGGGTTTTCCCAAGTTGGACTAATTTGAACTTTGGTCCCAGTGTATCTTCTATATTTTCCAAGATATTCAGTCTTTTTGGACTCTTGCTGAAAAAAGAATATAATGAAGACATTACATTTATAGCTTTTTAAATGTCTTTGGAAGAGTTTGCAGCTTGTACAAGCACTAGTTGGAGTAGATGGCCTCTGCAGTGCGTATAGGAGAGATTAGGGTTACACTTTTCTCTGAGCAAAGCGTGTACTCCACCATGTCTTCCAGAGAAGTTTGCAGCTCCATCAAATGCACAAGCAGCCATCTGTTTGGGGTCCAATTGACAAGCATTTAACTCTTCTAAGATATGGGTTGTCACAGATGCAGCAGATGTGTCTTCTATAACTTGAGCATCTAGAAATGCATCTACCGGCCTACCACTGACCTCAAGATAACGTACACAATGACTTAATACTTGATGCCCATTTGCATCGGTGCATTCATCAGCCATGTATGCAAATACTCTGAATGCTGTGAGAGAGTTCTTCTCTTTTTCAACTGTTGAGTCCTTCATTGTTCCACCAGATGCTTCTAGCCAGTCAGTTGAATTTCTTGCAGAAAGATAGTGAGCATTTGCTGGTCTTGTTCAGAACCAGTGTTCCACTTCAGGATGAACAAGTGACAATGCACTTAACATTGGCCTCCAGTTTGTAGTGTGTGGTATCTCTTGCTTAAATAGAAAGTAGGATGCCACAGCCATGTTTGTTCGCATGAACTGTGTTGTATCTCCAGCATTCTTAACAGCCTCATTAACACTCACCGGTGCTGTCCTTGGTCAGTGGAGACTCAGAGTTCAGAGGTGCTTTCACATGAGTTCACCTCCGAGGTGGGGGGCCAGAAGGCACCTTGCTCATTCCTCCAGCTGCTCACTGTTCGCTCTGGCCACTGTTGTTCATTGTGCCACCGTTCACTCCATCGCTCTGTTGCCAATGACCCTGCGCCGTCACCTTCTGCTGCCACCTGCCACTGTGACCTCTGCGAGTTGGTTTCTTGAGGTTCCACCCATAGGCACCGACTCCCTTGGTGCTCCGGGGATGGAGCACCAACGGGCATAGGTGGAGAGTTATATGGGCTCATAGTGCCCAGGCTCAACCAATATTCAGGGCCCAGGAGCCCAGCTCCACCAATGTTCGGGGCCGGGTCTCTCCCCCGGCCCCTCCTGCTGACGCTGCGTGCCTCCCCCAAGTGTCCCCCAGACCCCACTTGCACCTTTCCAGGGTCCCCGGAGCAGAGCGTCTCTGTCTCTGTCTCTCCACTGCGGCTCCATGCTGCCTCCCTGCATCAACTGCCGCTGCAGGGTCCTAGTGCTCCCCAGCCACTACCGTCAGCGCAGGCTGACCTTGAGCCTGCCCTTCCCCCTCAGACCTTTTCATTTTCCAATGGGACCCTCCACCAGCACAGGGGGCCCCCCCGCCCTCAGTCACTGCTCCTGCCCCACGCTGGACAAGGGGCAGCCCCACCCCCCACCCCCAGTGAGGCTACAGTGAGGGGCAGCAGCTGGGGAGGAGGCACACATGTGATGGCAGCCCCCCCCAGCACCCACCGCAGGGGAGACAAGGGGGCTTCCTGTACCTGAGAGGGGCCCTAGGAGCACATGCAGTGACAGTGGTGCAGGGGAGAAGTTGGGGGCCCTCCCCCGGAGCTCGCTGCTGCCTGTGAGGAGAGGGCTGGGGGGAGTCCTCCTTTCTGGCCCTTGCCCTGGGGCAGCCTGTCTGCACCCCAAACTCCTCAGCCCTGCCCCAGCCCAGAGCCCTCACCCCTTGCACCCCAACCCTGAGCCCCTCCCACACCCCAAACTCCTCATCCCCAGCCCTGTCCCACCCCGGAGCTCCCCCCCCCCAGCCAGAGCCCTCACCACCACACTCCAACCCTCTGCCCCAGCCCATAGCCCCTCCCACACCCCAACCCCCTTATCCCCAGACCAAGACAGAGCCTTCACCCCCGCACCCCTATGCTCTGCCCTAGCCCTGAGCCCCTTCCACATCCCAAACCCCTCATCCCCAGCCCCACCACAGAGCCCTCACCCCCTGTACCCCAACCCTCTTCCCTAGCCCTGAGTCCCTCCCACACCCCAAACCCCTCATCACCAGCCCCACTCCAGAGCCCTCACATTTTCACATTATTTCAAAAAATATACAGTAACTCCTCACTTAACTTTGTCGTTATGCTCCTGAAAAATGCTACTTTAAGCGAAACTATGTTAAGCAAATCCAATTTCCCCATAAGAATTAATGTAAATAGGGGGTTGGGTTCCAGGGAATTTTTTTTTTGCCAGACAAAAGAATATCTATCTCTCTCTCTATCTATATATCTGTAAGCAGAGTCAGGATGAGCTCTACCCTGACATCTGGTGGTGAATTATGGCGAGTGTGGAAAAGAACTCCAAGGGCTGATCTTGTTTGCATAGGCACACCCACTCGCCTGGCATGAAACAACGGCAACTGAAAGTGGTTACTTTGGCTGATGTGGGATCCCCAGTTTCTCTGTTATTGGGCAGGAAGAATAAAGTTTTGTTACCCTGATTCTGTGAATCAAGGCCAGTGGAACTGTTGTATGACAGAAGGACTCACCATTAACTAAGTAGCACTTGCTTGACAAGGGACATGGGTTACAAAACCTAGTGAATTAAGAGAGGATGGGGATGGGGATGGGTATTTGTACTTGATGGGCTGCCTGCCTTCTTCTTCTTCTTGAGGGCCTGAAACACCAATTACACCACTTTCTCTCTCTGCTGTTGAATGTCAGAGCTAACTTTGATTCTATTAGGAGTCTAGTTACAGGCTGCTGAGCTGAATTCATGTTGAGCCCATGGTCCACCAGCACTGGGGCTCCCCTACTATGAGCTGAAATCACAAAAGAGCTAAAGTTACTAAGAGCTGAGATCACTGAGTGCTGTGTTAACTAGGAGGGGAGCCTGAAGCTATATTGCTAAGCAGCTGGCGGAGCAGTTTGTGGGGACGGCTGGAGGAGTGGCGTGGAGCCTTGCGGGGACAGTTGGAGCGGCCCAAGGAATGTCAGCGGAGCTGTTTGCGGGGATGGCTGGAGGGGCTCACAGGTGGGTGAGCGGAGCGGAGCAGCTCGTAGAGCAGAACACTTCGTGGGATGGCAGGAAGTGGACTGGCTTGTGGTGAAGGCTGCGGCGGAACCCCACGGAGAGACGGCCGGTTGGCCTTGGATCTCGTAAGGTGCCCCTTAACACCCTGCGTGCCCCTCTTTTACTCTGGGGCTGCACGGACCAGGGACAGAGACTTTGGGGGTTGTTGGACCCAAGAGACTTTGGGGGTGTTGGACTTTGAGGACTCTGGGTGATTTTTGGGTTGCTGGATTCAAGAACCAAAGGGAAAGGACATGGCCCAATTTGCTGGGGTGGGTCTTTTGCTCATGGTTTGTGTTAGGAATCCTGTTTGTGGTGTTTTTTCCAATTTAATGCTGATGTCGTTTACCTCATGTTATTAAACATTTTCTGCTACACTCAGACTCCGTGCTTGCGAGAGGGGAAGTATTGCCTCTTAGAGGTGCCCAGGGGGTGGTATGTAATTGTCCTAGGTCACTGGGTGGGGGCTCGAGCCGGTTTTGCATTGTGTTATTGAAACGGAACCCCTAGATACAGAACCCAGCCCTTGTTGCTGCCAACTTAGATGGGCAGGAGGGTTACATATCTATCTATCTATCTATCTACACAGTATAAGTTTTAAACAAACAATGTAATACTGTACACAGCAATGATGATTGTGAAGCTTGGTTGAGGTGGTGGAGTCAGAGGGTGGAAGAGGGTGGGCTATTTCCTAGGGAATGCCTTACTGCTAAATGATGAACTAGCACTGGGCTGAGCCCTCGAGGGTTAACACGTTGTTGTTAATGCAGCCTCACACTCTACAAGATAGCAGGAATTGAGGGGGGTGGAGGGGAGACAGCATGGGACAGAGAGACAGAGACACACACCCTGTGTGTGAGAGAGAGACTTTGAGACAGCAGCTGCTGCCAGAGCTCCCTCTATTCTGAGCCCGGTCGTGCCCCCCCACTCAGTGGAGATGGGGGGCCAGGAATGGGGGAGGGGTACACCCTGAAAACAGCACCACTCTTCCCCCTCCCCCCCCTGCACATAAGGTGACCAGACAGCAAGTGTGAAAAATCAGGACAGGGTGGGGGGTAATAGGAGCCTACGTATGAAAAAGACCCAAAGATCAGGACTGTCCCTATAAAATCGGGACATCTGGTCACCCTACCTGCACAGCAAGCAGGAGGCTCCCGGAGGAGCTCCAAGGCAGAGGGCAGGAGCAGCACATGGCAGTGGGTGGGAGGGATACCTGAACTGCCCAGCAACCGATAGCCTGCTGGGCAGCAGCCGCACAGGGAATTTAGGGGATCTGATGGGGGGCTGTCGGCCCACCCTGGTTCCAAGCCCCCACCAGCTAGCTCCAACAGGCTGCTCCTTCTTCAAGCAGTGGACAAAGCAGGCAGCTGCCAAACAACACAATAAGGGAGCATTGGGCAACTTTAAATGAGCATGTTGTCTAATTCAGAGGTTCTCAAACTGTGGTCCACGGACCACCAGAGGTCCGCGAGCTCCATTCAGGTGGTTCACGGATAGTTCCCTCTAAGGTGCACTCCTGGGCGGACGCACATGAGAGAATGAAGGGCCACCCACCTAATTAGCAAGCGTGGCTCCACTAATTAGGTGCCTGGACCCTGGAGAAGATGCACATGTAAAGTGAGGTGGTGGCTTTGGGGGGAATAGAGAGTAGGTAGAAGGGGGCAGTGGTGTGAGAAGAGGGGGTGGGGGGAATTTGGGACGTGCAGGGCTACGGCAGCCAGAGAAACAGGCTCAGGGCTGCGGCTGCAAGGGAGAGACCCCCTTCCTTCCCAGCTTCAGCTCTGTGGCTGCTGTGGCAGGGGAGAGACCCCCCGCCTTTCCAGCCAGACTTCAGGGGCTACTGCAGTGGGGGAGAGAGGGAGAAAACCCCCCTTCTTCCCAGTCCCAGCTTGGGGGCTGCTGCGGCAGGGGAGAGAGGGCACATCCATCGCATTAGAAAGGTTAAGACTACTGATATTAAAATATGAGTTGTGTGCTTTTATGTGTAGAACAAAAAAAGTTAATTATTATTTAGGGTTTTTTTATATAGCACTTTTATCCAAAGCGCTTTACAATAGTTGGCTAACAGATCTTTTGAAAGATCATTAAGTGGTTGACCAAGACCCTGAGCAATTTTCAAGTGGTCCACGGGAAAAAAAGTTTGAGAGCCACTGCTCTAATTGATCAGCAATGTAACAACAAAACAACGTTAATGGGAGGAGTTACTGTATACTGGCTTACAAGTCAGGAGTGTGTGTGGGCGGGTGTAGGGGGCAAGACTTAGACTTGTTCTGGGCACCACCAAAAATTATACAAACCTGCCATCTCTGTTAGGGGGTAGATACGGAGGGCAGGGGAATAAGCCCTGCTGTGAGGGTCTCTGTGAGGTGGGAATGGCAGTGGGAGGACAGGGGGTAGGGATAAGGTGTCTGTGGGGTTGCAGTGAACAGGTGTGGAGGTGTCAGGCAGAAGTCGGAACATTTTCACTTTATATCAGTGTTATAATAAGGGGAATGGTGAAATGTATGGATGAGTCTGTAGGGGTGGGGGATACAATAGATTCCAAGAAACCAGGGACATTATTATTTTACACTGAGTCCTCTGGGTGTTGATATCTACGGGAATCGGGGTCTGGCCACCTCAGCCAGTGCTAGGCAATATTAGAATCTTGTAGGCATCATCAGTCCCCAGCCCCACTCAGCCCCCCCCCCCCCCCCCCCGCCCACCGCTCTCCTCGGTCCTCCAGCAGCCAAGCTTCCCCCCTTCCCCGCTTCTTCCCCCAGCTTGGTGCTTTCCTGCCTCTCCTCCTCCCCCTCCCTCCCTCTGTGCCGATGGCCCTTGCGAGGGGGAGTGGAGCAGAGCAGAGCCAAGCCGAGCAGAGCCGAGCCGAGCGGCAGCGTGCTTGCTGGTTGGGTGGAGATGCCCTGCTGGGACGTGCCTGCATTTTACACAGAGAGAGGCAGAATCTGGCTCTCACATGGTCTCCACCCTCTGCACTTTCCCCCAGGGAGTGTCGGTGAGACAGGGCAGCGCTCCAAGGGCCTCACCCAGAGACCATCGCTGCTTTCACTGCCAGGGGGTTCGGAAACCTGCTTGGGAGCCACAGCACCCCGGGGTGTAAAGCGGTGAGAGCCCCCTGAGTTACCGGTGGGTTCGCGCTCTGAAGCCTTTGAACTGATTGACTCATGGAAAGCGTCACTTAATATCCGGAGTTCACCCCAATTTAATCTACACCAAGAGAATTGCTGTTGGTTTGTCCCTGTGGGTTTCAGGGAACATATTGCTGGGGAAGGTGGTGGAAAATATGGAAACGTGGGCAAGGAGGTTCCTAAATTTGCATGGGCTCGAGGATTTGTAAAGGTATTGAAGCTCCTACTCCCCTTGATTTCAGTGGGAGTTAGGCAATAAATATAGTTTAAAATCTGGTTTTAAGAGCATCAGAGTTCCCCTTATTCTCCAAATTGTCGACTTTCTTCCTATCAAGATAAAGAATCACTTTATATCTGCTACCCAAAACCATCCTTTTATTTTTGTTATACCCTTCCCCTAACCTTAACCATAACCTTAACCCTAACCCTGCATTTATGTCTAACCCACCCCTAAATCTAACTCTGTCCCTTATTTCGAGCTCTAGTCCCAATCCTAATACTGAACGGGAGACCTAGCCAGAAACCTATATTTATTCCCTAACCCCAATCCCAATCCTATATTATTCTTTAACCTAACCCTGAAAATGCACCCCTAATCCCCTTCTCTTTACAAATAAAATGTATTATTTCCCTCTCTTTGTCTCTCCTTCTGGGTGTGCTCTAAATTCTCATGTAAAGAGCAGCCAAGAGAGGGAAGAGAAACCCCAAGACGGCTCCATCCCGAGTGCTTGTTTACCAGAGATAAATCCCCCGGCACCCAGGAATCACCAATTCGGCCCCTGCACAGCTCGCTCTGGGTTCGTGCAATTCCTAGGCATTCCATTCCGGAGGACATGCTTCCATGCTGATGATGCTCCTTAAAAAAACAATAATATGTTAATTAATTTCTGACTGAATTCCCTGAGGGAGAATTGTATGTCT
>NW_020689398.1:0-9589 GCF_002925995.2 Terrapene triunguis
TGGTGTAATTCAAAACAAATTGGACACACACAGCACCTGGCCCACTGGGAAGAGTTGGAGGTGATGTAAGAGGTTGCAGCACAGGCAGGGTCTAGCAAAAGCAATCTGGGCCCAGCCCCTAGGCATATCATGATGCTGTGTGGTCCTTCCCCATCACTTGGAATGGTGGAGACAGAAGGACCTCCTCACTTCATAGAGGCAGCTGCAGCAGCATAGGACCCATTTCTTCCCCCCTAGGGGCAGAAGCAGGGTCCTTCCTCTTCTTAAGGACGCAGCAAGGGTTCCTCTGGAGAGAGCAGGCACCTCCCACCAACCCCTGTACTTATCCCAGGGTGCATCTGCTAGACCAGGGGTCTCAAACACGCGGCCCACAGGCCGCATGCGGCCCATGGGGTTCTTTCATGCGGCCCAAAAAGCTCCCCGCCCCCCCCCCCCCGCCTACCCCATGTCGCCACAAGCCCCACGCTGCTCCCTGAAGCGGCTGAACTACTGTATGTCCCTGCAGCCCCGGGCAGGGGGGTGGGAGGCAAATAGAAGGCTCCGTGCTCTTGCAGCTCCCATTGTCTGGGAACTGGGAACCGCGGCCAATGGGAGCTTTGGGAGAGGTACCTGGAGGAGCAGCAAGAGCAGCACATGGTGCTGTTTCCCCTCCCCCCCCCAGGGACTCCGGCTGCTTCCTGTAGCGGAGCAGAGCGGAGCGGGGCCGGGGACAGGGCAGGCAGGCATGGAGCCTGCCCTGGCCGTCGTGCGCGGCGCTGCCACCCCGGATCCGCTCTAGGTAAGCGGCGCCGGGCCGGAGCCCGTACCCCGCCCCCTTTCTGCACCCCAACCCCCTGCCCGGAGCCCCCTGCCGCATCCCACACCTCTCCTGCACCCCGACTCCCTGCCCTAAGCCCCCTGCCATACCCTGCACCCCTCACCCCTCCTGCACCCCAACCCCCTGCCTGGAGCCCCCTGCCACACACTGCACCCCAATCCCCTGCTGCACCCCTCACCCCTCCCGCACCCAGGGCCGGCTCCAGGGTTTTGCCGCCCCAAGCAGCAAAAAGAAGGTGGGGGAAGGGAAGCCATGATTGCGACCTGCAGCACTTCGGCTCTACCACCGCCGCTTCAGTCTTTGGCGGCAATTCAGCGGCTGGTCCTTCGCTCCGAGAGGGAGTGAGGGACCCGCCGCCGAATTGCCGCCGAAGAGCCGGACGTGCCGCCCCTCTCCGTTGGCCGCCCCAAGCACCTGCTTGCTGCGCTGGTGCCTGGAGCCGGCCGTGCCCACACCCCAACTCCCTGCCCTGAGCCCCTTGCCACACCCTGCAACCTCCTGCACTCCCTGCCCTGAGCCCCCGCTGCACCCCTCACCCCTCCTGCACCCCACACCCCAATTCCCTGCCATACCCTGCACACCTCCTGCACCTCAACTCCCTGCCCTGAGCCCCCGTTGGGGACAGGGAGGGGGTAGAGTTGGGGTGAGGACTTTGGGGGAGGGGTTGGAATGGGGGTGGGGAAGGGGTGGGAAGAGGCGGGGCAGGGGCAGGGCCTCATGGAAGGGGTGGAGTGGGGGTGGGGCCAGGGGCAGCAAATGGGGGGTGTCAGTGATGCGGCCCTCGGGCCAATGCACTAGTCCTCATGCGGCCCTCGAGGTCATCTGAGTTTGAGACCCGTGTGCTACAGTGACTGGGCCAGGGCTTCTGCACTCTTCCTCTGCTGCACAGAGGCCTCTATTGGTTGATATGGGTGAAGCCCCAAAGCAGCAGGTCTTGGTGCTAATACCCCATTGAGCTTAATGGGGCAGATCCCACCTCTGAGCTATTTTTCAGGCTGTCTGAAGACTCAGGCAGACATGACTTTATCAATTACACTCGTGTCATGTTTTCAACCTGGAGGGCTAGAAACCTACTTTTTTTTTTTTTTAATGGAGAATCTGATATAGTCACATGACTCCAGGAGCTGGGACCTAGGCATGTCCTATAGTGTCTGTCTTCATCCAGCTCTGAACATCGGTCATTTTGAAAGGCCTTGCAGAAGTGTGCTTTAAGGAGGGATTTAAAAGAGGAGTGATACATTATTGGGATAAGACTACTAAGAAAGAAAAATAAATGGGGATCAGTCACTTCTCTGAATAATGGGAGAAGACTGGGACTTGATGCATGGAATTTTATGTTGGAAGAGTTTTAACTTTAGAAAAGATTAATTAGGGCCTTCAAGGCAGCCATTGAAGATTACATCCTACCACAAACACTTATGGATGTTTTCATTTCTTTCATACTAAATCCCCCCAAAAAAGTGACTGGATGATCCTTGTTCCTTAATTTTATTTGTAAGATTATTGTCAGAGTTATGGATACACAAATAGAATATATTCTCCCAGAGTGAGCCAAGCTGGTGTTGCTAATGACAACTATTCTAGCTTTGACATGTCTTCACATGTTTACAGACAAAATCAAATTGCAATTCTGATTCTAGATGCTGAAAAGGCATTCAGTAAAGTGAACTGAGAATGTGCATTACAGCTGGGAAAAAAGGCTGGTATTTTATTATTATTAAAGTCAAACTCTTACATAGCACTTTTTATCAGTAGATCTCACAGCATTTCATAAAGGAGGTTAGTATCTTTATCACCATATCCCAGATGGGAAAACTGAGGCACAGAGCAAGGAAGTGACTTGCCAAGGGTCACTTAGCAGGAAAATAGAAGAGCCAGGAATAGAAACCAAGTCTTCTGAATCCCCATCCAGTGCTGTATCCGCTAAGCAACACTACCACTGACTTTGGAGCTAGGCAGGGCTGTTGTACCCAGGCATAGTTGCTTCTGTGTCTGTGTAGAAGAGGTTCAGGGATGGACAACCAGAATGATTAGAGGCATGGAAAAACATTCATATGAAGAGTGAAAAGATTGGATCTGCTTACCTTTGAAAGGAGACAAGAGGGAGCATGATAAAAGTATGCTCCATAATGTATGGTAGAGAGAAGGTAGACCAGGCATATTCACCTTGTCTCATAATAGAAAAACAAAGGGACAATCAGTGAAATTGAAAGGTGGCAGATTTAAAGATGAGAAAAGGAAGTATTAGTTTTTATCCTTAGCCTGGGGAATTCATTGCCCTAGATGATATTGAGGCCAAGACCTTATCAGGATTCAAAAAGGAATTGGAAATTTATATGGATGACAAAAATATCTGGAGTTATAATAGTAAGGATTAAAACACACCCAAGAGTTTGGGAAGGACTATAAACCCTCGTGTTCCATGACATAAGCTAACCTCTAACTAATGGAAGTAAAGAAGAAACTCTCCTTGGGGGCAGGTTATTTCATAACTGCCCACTGCAGGGTTTTGCACCATCTTCTGAGGCAGCAGTTGCTAGCCACTCTTGGAGACAGAACACTGCACCAAATAGGCCCCTGGTTTGATCCAGCATGATGGTTCCCCCTTATCTCAGATGTTTATTGTCCACAGAGGCACTCACCAAGGATTTCCACCGTCTCTCCTACTTTCAGGTTAGCCAAAGAGCCTTGACAGCTGCAGAATTACCAGGGGCACTAAGGGCTTGATCCTGAAAGTAACAGAAGGGAAGTAAGGAAAAGTGGTCATTAGACTGCTTAGCCCTGAGAAGTACTTACTGGCCAGCTGAGTAGTGCTTCTCCAGACCCTGTTCTTCTGGAGGCAGTGCATCAGCTTTACTGTGCCATAGAGCAGCAGTCTTGGTTTTCTATTAAAATTGCTGCTGTACACCTACTTTTATATAGTGAGGATGGTTGCTGCCAACTCACTGTGTCTGAGCACTGTAATATCTGCCCCCCAGCCTCCCCCCTTCCCCCCCCCCCCCCCCCGAGCAGATCTGCAGGGACACAAGTGCTAGAAAATGTGGCATGGGAATCTGTCAGCTATTCTCTGCATGCCCTTGACATTACTGGCCTGTGAGGGGCAGATTTTCTAAGATAATTAGGTGCCTTTACGAAGCAGATAGGCATCTAGTGGGACGTTCAAAGGCACATAAGCAGATTAGGTGCTGAACTCCTGCTAAGTAAATGGCAGTTAGGTGCCTAACCTACTCCCACTATGTGGAATTTTCAAATACCTTTGAAAATCTGGCCCTGAGTGCCTGTGCTTTTCCTCTCCATACCCTCCTTATCAGCACTACACACACTGCAAGATCATCAACATCTAAGTTTGTCAATAGGGTGCCTAGGAATGTTATATGCAGATGGCTCTACTGTCTGTAACTGAGCCAGAAAAGATGGTTCCTCATATTTTGGACCTAGCTAATTGCCTTGTATATTTCCAACTAAGAGTTAAATTGGGATAAGGCTGAAATCATACCAGTTTCTATAAATGTTTTAAAATATACACTTCAAACTAGAACTTCAGTGGGAACCTGAGGAACTGCATACTAGGGCAATAAAATAAAATAAAAACAACTTAAAGATTATAGTAAAAATGAAGCTGGACCCAGCAATAAACGGTGATAAAACTAGATCTTGATAATTGGGAACTGACTAAATTCACCTTTGGGTGAGCATGGAAATATATTTAATATCAATGAACACTGCTTAAACTTTTGTATGTTTTAACCTATCTTTTAAGATTGGAAATAGGAAAAATCATAGGTTAAAATGGACTGAGAAAAAAATTCCATGAATCAAATTTTTTAAGAAGGATCTACACAATACTAATAGAAAAACTAGTATTTGAAAAGAGAATAATTCATCATTGTTTAGCTGAGCTGTACACACACACATAAAAAACAGCACAATAAAAAAAATCTTTATTTCTTAAAATGCATCAGACTTTTAGCCAAGGCTTTTAGCCAAACAAAAAGTTCTCTCTCTCTCTCTCGCTCTCTCTCTCTCTGTATATATATATATATATCCTTATTACTCTCTGCTACCATATGCTCAGTGAAAAAGGTTCAAAAGACATGGAACAAAGATCTCAACCTTCATAGATAGCGAATTACGGAGTTTTAATCAAACCTCAAAACCTTCAATAACCATACAGCTGAGATTTCTACTACAAAAAGCATTTTTAGAATTATCGGGACTCTATCAAGGATGGCTAAAATAGAAATCAAAGCAAATGACGTGTTGGAGGTATAGTATGGTGAAGGCTAATCTAATGCATATGTTTTGGGAAAGTCCAGTTATCCATAAATTCTGCGATTAAGTACTTCAAAGGACAAATATGATCTTAAACAGCAGTATTTTTGTGGCTACTAAAATGTTTCTGTTAGGGAATCTAAGTGATGTACTTACTAGTAAACCACATAGGGACAATTTCTGTTTGAAAGCTGGTTTAATACTTCAGAAGATTGATCTTTTGAAAATAGAAAACCTCTCCAGCAAAGCTTAAACATTGTAAAACTGGTGTAGAAGACTGAATGAACTAGCAAATTTAGGGACAGATCCAAAACCGGTTGGGGTTGTAGTGGAAAAATTTCCATTGACTTCACTAGGTTTCAGATAGGGCCCTTACAGAGTATCATCCCATTTAAATGAATAGAAGGATAAATGTAAGGAAATGTGGTTGTTTCTTGACAATTTATCAACATTCTGTTGTAATTTTCATGTACTATGTGTGGAGCGGTGGTGGTAGAGTGACCAGATAGAAAGTGTGAAAAATCGGGATGGGGGTGGGGGGTAATAGGTGCCCATATAAGAAAAAGCCCGAAATATCAGGACTGTCCCTATAAAATCGGGACATATGGTCACCCTAGTGATGGAGAGTTAGTGTATCAATATGGAGAGCTTATTCTTGTGTTCTGGAAATAAAACTATTAAAACAGACAAAAAGAAGCAGCCGAACTAGATGAAGTTGTAACCAGACGCCTGTATTGGCTCAGGCCATGCCTTAGGAAGCTGCATGTGGCTCTTCCCCTGCCCATATGTGTTGGGGCAAAGCTGTCCCAGATGCTGCAGAGAGCCTTGCATAGCTGGAGTGGGGCAGGACTGGGGACCACATAATGTCCCTTCACCAACCCATATGGGGAATCTGCAGGCTCTGTTAACTTTCCTGCCGTGAGCCTCTGTAGTACTGTCGAATACCCCCATGAGATGAGGGGGCATGTTTCCCTCAGCAGGTGACAGATGGAGGAGCCGCTGGAGAACTGGTTCAGTTGAAGCCTTGCAGTACAGTGCAGATGCACTGGGTACAGGGCCGGCTCCAGGCACCAGCGAAGGAAGCAGGCGCTTGGGATGGCCAATGGAAAGGGGCTGCACGTCCGGGTCTTCGGCGGCAATTTGACGGCGGGTCCCTCAGTCCCTCTCTTCCTCTTTGAGCTGCTGCCGAAGAGGAAGAGGGAGTGAAGGACCCGCCGCTGAATTGCTGTAGAAGAATGAAGCCAAAGTGCCGCCGATCGGCTTTATCTTTTTTTTTTTTTTCCGCTTCGCCGCTTGGGGTGGCAAAAAAGCTGGAGCCGGCCCTGACTGGATATCTCTGTGTGATAATCAGTCCTGGCTTCTAGCAGACCCCTGAGATCCCTGGTTGTTGGGGGCCAAACTCTGTGCATCTTTTGCAAACCTGTAGCTGAGCATTTTCAATAATACTTTGTGCCTTTGTGTAATAGATGGAGCAGTAGGCCTTAGAAGAATGATCCTCCAGTCATTCCTTCGCTACAGTCTCTCATTTACTTGCAAAGATTATATTGCTTGTAAAATATTTACAGTTATTTACAAATTATGTGCCAGACATACATTGCTATTTTTGACTTGAATTAAAGTGAAAATTGCCATTTTAGAAACATTAAATGTATCAGATATTAATTTGTCTTTCTGAAAGGCACAGAAATAAGATTTTGTCAGTCTTTCATGCCCCACCATAACATGTATATTATCTTGATTAAATGTTTCACTTTAGAGCATTTGTGATACAAGACTCCCTTCTGCTACTGGAAACTATTCAATGGTGGCAGTGTCTCTGTCTACCACTAGGTGCCACTGTGAGCATTGATTTTTGGGGAGCATTGAAACAGGTGGCCCTGGAATAAGAGAATAAAAACCTGGGTAGAGACCTTCAGGATTTGTTCTTCGGTATATTTATCATAGTAGTGCAATCAGTCTTGATTTGTTGCAATGATGTACAAATCTCTTATCCATAGAAATGAACAATTTTGAATTACTGTCATTAATAAATCCTACTTTATTTATAAAGGAGGGAACTTTTAGATTCCTTTGTACTGAATTTAAGTCTAAAACTATTACTTTGATCATAATTTATAATAGATTTTAAAATGAACGTGGAACTAGTTCTGTATTAGTAATAATCCCATCTATTAACTGTAGTGTTCTCTTTTTAAATGTCTACTTGGAGAATTAAAACACATGTAAAAAGGAACCCTAAGGCAAATAAACTGAAATGGTTTCATTCTTGAATACCATATATTTTTCATGCCATGCTGTTCTGTGATTGAGGTAAAATCTTCAGTTTTTCTATTGATTAGCTATATTGATTTGCATTATCTTTGACTTTATTTTTCCTCCCGACAGAATTTTGAATTGTATCTTATGAGCAAAGGTTGGCTCAAGGATTCCCCACCCCAGTCTCTTAACATTTTCAGCATATTTTTTTCCAGTTCCTGTTTAACCACAAGTAGTAGTTGTCTCTGTAATGCCAATTGTCACCTCTTGGGGGCAGTAGATCATTGTATTCTAGAAAGCTCCATAGACTTGTGTAGAATTGATCTGCCGAACTTTTTTTAGTTACACCTTGTCGCTTTTGCTGTTTCAAGCAGCAGTTGCTCTGATGTATAAACCTTGTCTGGCAGGTTAAACTAATGAGACTCCAAAACTTACTGTAATTTTCAATTTTGATTTTTTTTAAATAACGTATTTGGAAGCATAAGGTTTTGAACTGTGGCCTTTGGGGCTCTACAGAAAGTGCCTAGTGTGTTTAGCTATTTGGAAAGCCATTTTCAAACACTGTAGAAGGCTGGACCACCATTGATGGGACAGAAGCCTGTACTGTAGAAAGAACAAGAAATCTATTAGGTGAAAAGGTTCTGGAACAGTGATGGTGCACTGAAAAAGATGCTTACTGAGCCAAATGCTATTTAAAAAACAAACAAACACAAACAAACAAACAAAAACAAAGGTGAGGGAGAGAGTAGAAGGAAAAGCTAGTTTTTCCTATTGAAAACAACAAAAAAAGTCTATTTAACATCTATATTCTTGATTAATAACAAGATCTGCTGTCCTCAATAGTTCAGAGAAGAAATACAATTCCGGCAAGGATGGCCTTCATTTTCGGAAGCTTTTGGTGCATGTGATACAGATGAAAGCAATACCAATATCCTGAGGTGTCCAGATACCTCATTGGGATCAACCAGCATGGAAGTCATTTGCAAACAGGTATATTTATCTTGAAGGTGGTACAGAAGGACTTTTTTATGGTGTTTTCTTCTTTCCTCATCTTTCTATCATTGTCTGCATAGTTTGCCATATAACAATATCTAGAGATTGGTCCCTTCTGGCCTTGGAATCTATCACTGTGATCATCTAGTCTGACCTCCTGCATAACACAGGCCATAGAACCTCACCAATGTAGAATATCTTTAGAAAAACACCCAGTCTTGGATTTAAAAATTGTCAGTGGTGGAGAATCAACCATAAACCTTAGTAAATTATTCCAGTGGTTAGTAACCCTCACTGTCAAAAATGTACATCTTAATTACAGTCTGAATTGTCTAGCTTCAACTACCAGTCACTGGATTGTTATACCTTTCTGTGCTAGATTGAAGAACCCAGTATTAAATATATGTTCCCCATAAAATACTTATAGACTGTACTCAAATCATCCCTTAACAGTCTTTATTAAACTAAATAGATTGAGCTCTTTGAGTCTTTCACTATAAGGAATGTTTTCTAACCCCTTAATTATTCTTGTGGCTCTTCTCTGAACTCTCTCCAATTTATCAACCTCCTTCTTGAATTGTGGGCACCAGAACTGGGCAAAGTGTTCTAGCAGTGAGTGCACCATTGCCAAATACAGAGGTAAAATAACCCCTCTATTCCTACTGAAAATTTCCCCGTTTGTGCATCCCAGGATCAAATTAGTTCTCTTGGCCACAAAAGCACATTGGGAGCTCATGTTTAGCCGATTATTCACCTCAACCCCCAGTGGGTAAAACTTTCAAAATGTCTAAGTGACTTAGGCATCTAAGCCCATTGAAAGTAAATGGGACTTAAACCTCTAAGTCACTCAGGTGCTTTTGAAAATGTTACTTGGTGTGTGAATTTATATAAAATCTTTAAAAAGCAACAGAGGGTCCTGTGGCATCTTTAAGACTAACAGAAGTATTGGGAGCATAAGCTTTCGTGGGTAAGAACCTCACTTCTTCAGATGCAAGTAATGGAAATCTCCAGAGGCAGGTATAAATCAGTATGGAGATAACGAGGTTAGTTCAATCAGGGAGGGTGAGGTGCTCTGCTAGCAGTTGAGGTGTGAACACCAAGGGAGGAGAAACTGCTTCTGTAGTTGGATAGCCATTCACAGTCTTTGTTTAATCCTGATCTGATGGTGTCAAATTTGCAAATGAACTGGAGCTCAGCAGTTTCTCTTTGGAGTCTGGTCCTGAAGTTTTTTTGCTGTAAGATGGCTACCTT
>NW_020689399.1:0-1282 GCF_002925995.2 Terrapene triunguis
ATAGATTCATAGATTCTAGGACTGGAAGGGACCTCGAGAGGTCATCGAGTCCAGTCCCCTGCCCGCATGGCAGGACCAAATACTGTCTAGACCATCCCTGATAGACATTTATCTAACCTACTCTTAAATATCTCCAGAGATGGAGATTCCACAACCTCCCTAGGCAATTTATTCCAGTGTTTAACCACCCTGACAGTTAGGAACTTTTTCCTAATGTCCAACCTAGACCTCCCTTGCTGCAGTTTAAGCCCATTGCTTCTTGTTCTATCCTCAGAGGCTAAGGTGAACAAGTTTTCTCCCTCCTCCTTATGACACCCTTTTAGATACCTGAAAACTGCTATCATGTCCCCTCTCAGTCTTCTCTTTTCCAAACTAAACAAACCCAATTCTTTCAGCCTTGCTTCATAGGTCATGTTCTCAAGACCTTTAATCATTCTTGTTGCTCTTCTCTGGACCCTTTCCAATTTCTCCACATCTTTCTTGAAATGCGGTGCCCAGAACTGGACACAATACTCCAGCTGAGGCCTAACCAGAGCAGAGTAGAGCGGAAGAATGACTTCTCGTGTCTTGCTCACAACACACCTGTTAATACATCCCAGAATCACGTTTGCTTTTTTTGCAACAGCATCACACTGTTGACTCATATTTAGCTTGTGGTCCACTATAACCCCTAGATCCCTTTCTGCCGTACTCCTTCCTAGACAGTCTCTTCCCATTCTGTATGTGTGAAACTGATTTTTTCTTCCTAAGTGGAGCACTTTGCATTTGTCTTTGTTAAACTTCATCCTGTTTAACTCAGACCATTTCTCCAATTTGTCCAGATCATTTTGAATTATGACCCTGTCCTCCAAAGCAGTTGCAATCCCTCCCAGTTTGGTATCATCCGCAAACTTAATAATCGTACTTTCTATACCAATATCTAAGTCGTTAATGAAGATATTGAACAGAGCCGGTCTCAGAACAGACCCCTGCGGAACCCCACTCGTTATGCCTTTCCAGCAGGATTGGGAACCATTAATAACAACTCTCTGAGTACGGTTATCCAGCCAGTTATGCACCCACCTTATAGTAGCCCCATCTAAATTGTATTTGCCTAGTTTGTTGATAAGAATATCATGCGAGACCGTATCAAATGCCTTACTAAAGTCTAGGTATACCACATCCACAGCTTCTCCCTTATCCACAAGACTCGTTATCCTATCGAAGAAAGCTATCAGATTGGTTTGACATGATTTGTTCTTTACAAATCCATGCTGGCTGTTCCCTATCACCTTACCACCTT
>NW_020689400.1:0-15735 GCF_002925995.2 Terrapene triunguis
GCTTTCTGTGGGTTAGTGTGTGGTTAGAATACTCTGGGAATGGTGGGCAGAGCTAGACATTAAGTAGGGTGTCTTGATAACTTTTCCCCTTAATTTTTACATGCTACTTTTCTCCCTCCTTCTCACTGGACTGAGCGTATTTTCTTGGAAAAAAATAATGTGGCCACATAAAAGAACAGCCGATAAAATTACATTGTTAGTTTCCTTCTGCTCCTTCCTCTTCAGTCACTTGGGGTTTGCCACATTCAAACTGAAAGCTGCAGCCTTCATCTTATCTGGCACCTGGGTTGGGCTGGGCTGTGCACTTCAGCCTCTGGAGCAATAGAACTCGCAGTGTCTCTGCAGAGTCACTCGGAGCAGCCCCAGGGCTGTTGTTACTTTCTGACATTTTCATTTTCAGGGCCAGGATGGCAGAAACCCAGAGGAGATTAACAGACAAGACAGAACTCTGTGAGCTCAGCTCAGTGTCTCCCTGTAACAATAACCCAGGGGGTTGCTAGGCCCCTAACAACGCACAGTGCAATACACAGATGATGAGGTGTGCGCTAGGGCCAGATTCAATGGCCAGTAGGAATCTGACCATTCTCAGATAGGCCAGAGGTAACTGACACAGAGGTAACTTATTTTTGAAAACGTATGGCGATCGGGGGAGGTCACGGATGACTGGAAAAAAGTTAATGTAGTGCCCATCTTTAAAAAAGGGAAGAAGGAGGATCCGGGGAACTACAGGCCAGTCAGCCTCACCTCAGTCCCTGGAAAAATCATGGAGCAGGTCCTCAAGGAATCAATTCTGAAGTACTTAAAGGAGAAGAAAGTGATCAGGAACAGTCAGCATGGATTCACCAAGGGCAAGTCTAACATAATTGCCTTCTATGATGAGATAACTGGCTTTGTGGATGAGGGGAAAGCAGTGAACATGTTATTCCCTGACTTTAGCAAAGCTTTTGATACGGTCTTCCACAGTATTCTTGCCAGCAAGTTAAAGAAGTATTGGATGGATGAATGGACTATAAGGTGGATAGAAAGCTGGCTAGTTTGTCAGGCTCAATGGGTAGTGATCAATGGCTCCATGTCTAGTTGGCAGCCGGTTTCAAGCGGAGTGCCCCAAGGGTCAGTCCTGGGGCCGGTTTTGTTCAATATCTTCATTAATGATCTGGAGGATGGCGTGGTCTGCACCCTCAGCAAGTTTGCAGATGACACTAAACTGGGAGGAGTGGTAGATCCTCTGGAGGGTAGGGATAGGATACAAAGGGACCTAGACAAATTAGAGGATTGGGCCAAAAGAAATCTGATGAGGTTCAACAAGGACAAGTGCAGAGTCCTTAACTTAGGATGGAAGAATCCCATGCACCGCTACAGACTAGGGACCGAATGCCTAGGCAGCAGTTCTGCAGAAAGGGACCTAGGGGTTACAGTGGATGAAAATCTGGATATGAGTCAACAGTGTGCCCTTGTTGACAGGAAGGCTAATGGCATTTTGGGTTGTATAAGTAGGGGCATTTCCAGCAGATCAAGGGATGTGATCATTCCCCTCTATTCGGCATTGGTGAGGCCTCATCTGGAGTACTGTGTCCAGTTTTGGGCCACACTCTACAAGAAGGATGTGGAAAAATTGGAAAGAGTCCAGTGGAGGGCAATAAAAATGATTAGGGAGCTGCAGCACATGACTTACGAGGAGAGGCTGAGGAAACTGGGATTGTTTAGTCTGCAGAAGAGAAGAATGAGGGGGGATTTGATAGCTGCTTTCAACTACCTGAAAGGGGGTTCCAAAGAGGATGGATCTAGACTGTTCTCAGTTGTGGCACATGACAGAACAAGGGGTAATGGTCTCAAGTTGCAGTGGGGGAGGTTTAGGTTGGATATTAGGAAAAACTTTTTCACTAGGAGGGCGGTGAAGCACTGGAATGGGTTACCTAGGGAGGTGGTGGAATCTCCTTCTTTAGAGGTTTTTAAGGTCAGGCTTGACAAAGCCCTGGCTGGGATGATTTAGTTGGGGATTGGTTCTGCTTTGAGCAAGGGGTTGGACTAGATGACTTCCTGAGGTCCCTTCCAATCCTGATATTCTATGATTTTATTTTATGATTCTATGACAGAAATGTGGGGCTGCAAGGGCCCTCAAGAAGTCACCAAGTCTAGCCCCCTACGCTGAGGCAGGGCCCAGTAAACCTGACTGCCCAGGCTTCACCCTGGTCTCCAGGTGGGGTGGGGGAGGGGCATCCTCAGACCATGCTTCATCCAGACCTTATTTTGCTGCTAACACGAGGTGATCCTGGGCAAGTCGAGGGCAGCAGAGACCAGTGGGAGGGAAAAGAGAGGGGCTCAGCAGGGATATGTGACGCTGGGGGCACAAGCGCTAATACTGAGCTGTAACATGTGTGTCTTGATTAGCAGCTGCCACTTTCAGTAGGAGTAAGGAAGAGCAGAGTCCAGGGGAAGAGATGGGATGGGGGCAGCTGGTGTGGGTGTGGAAGGTTGCGCTGTCACCATGTGTGTTTTCTGTTAGAATCATAGAATCATAGAACCACAGGATTAGAAGGGGCCACAAGGGCCATCTAGTCTAACCCCTGCCCAGATACAGGATTTGTTGTGTCTAAACCATACGAGAGAGATGGCTGCCCAGCCTCCTTTTGAAAACCTCCAGTGATGGAGCTTTCACGTGTTCCCTTGGCAATCTGTTCCATTACCCTATTGTTCCTACAGTTAGGAATTTTTTCCTGAGATTTAATCTAAATCTGCTCTGCTGTAGTTTGAACCAATTGCCCCTTGTCCTGCCCTCTGTGGCAAGAGAACAACTTTTCTCCAGCTTTTTTATGGCAGCCTGTCAAGTATTTGAAGATTATCATGTCCCCCCTCAATCTCTTCTTTCCTAAACTAAACAGACCCAGTCCCTTCAGCCTTTGCTCAGATGGCTGCATTCCATCCCTTTACATAAGAACATAAGAATGACCCTACTGGTTCAGACCAAAGGTCCATCTAGATCAGTAGCCTGTCTTACGACAGTTGCCAATGCCAGGTGCCTCAGAGGGAATGAACAGAACAGGGAATCATCAAGTGATCCATCCCCTGTCACCCATTCCCAGCTTCTGGCAAACAGAGGCCAGGGACACCATTCCTGCCTGTCCTGGCTAACAGCCATTGATGGATCTATCCCCCATGAATTTATCTAGTTCTTTTTTGAACCCTGTTATGGTCTTGGCCTTCACAACATCCTCTGGCAAGGAGTTCCACAAGGAGTTGACTGTGTGTTGTGTGAAGAAATACTTCCTTTTATTTGTTTTAAACCTGCTGCCTATTTGATCATCTTTGCCGCTCGCCTCTGGATCCTTTCCTGTTTCTCCACATCCTTTCTATACATTGGTGACCAAAACTGGACACAGTCTCCAGCTGAGGCCTAACCAACACTGAGTAGAGTGGTTCTATCACCTCCCATGACTTGCATGCTATTCCTCTGTTAGTGCAAACTAAAATTGCATTTGCTTTTTTTGCAACAGCATTGCATTGTTGACTCATGTTGAGGTTGTGATCCACCACAACTCCCAGATCTTTCCCAGCAGTGCTGCTGCCAAGAAAATTATCCCGACTCTGTATTTGTGCATTTGAAGTACAACCTTACTAGAAATGGGTTAGACAGAGGCAGCAGGTCCAGTGGGTATAGCTGGAGATCTATGATCCTATTACAGCCAAGCTAATAGCTACTTGCCCTCTCCTGTTCCCCTGATATGCTGTGATGGATGTAGAATCATAGAATCATAGAAGATTAGGGTTGGAAGGGACCTCAGGAGGTCATCTAGTCCAACCCCCTGCTCAAAGAAGAACCAACACCAACTAAATCATCCCAGCCAGGGCTTTGTCAAGCCGGGCCTTAAAAACCTCTAAGGATGGAGATTCCACTACCTCCCTAGGGTAACCCATTCCAGTGCTTCACCACCCTCCTAGTGAAATACTGTTTCCTAATATCCAACCTAGACCTCCCCCACTGCAACTTGAGACCATTGCTCCTTGTTCTGTCATCTGCCACCACTGAGAACAGCCTAGCTCCATCCTCTTTGGAACCTCCTTCAGGTAGATGAAGGCTGCTATCAAATCCTCCCCTCACTCTTCTCTTCTGCAGACTAAATAATCCCAGTTCCCTCAGCCTCTCCTCATAAGTCATGTGCCCAAGCCCCCTAATCATTTTCATTGCCCTCCACTGGACTCTCTCCAACTTGTCCACATCATTTCTCTGGGAGGCCTAAAACTAGACGCAATACTCCAGATCTGGCCTCACCATTGCCGAATAGAGGCGAATAATTTCTTCCCTCGATCTGCTGGCAATGCTCCTATTAATACAGCCCAATATACCGTTGGGCTTCTTGGCAACAAGGACACAGTGTTGACTCATATCCAGGTTCTTGTCCACTGAGCTGTTGATCACTACCCGTTGAGCCCAATGATCTAGCCAGCTTTCTATCCATCTTATAGTCCATTCATCCAATCCATACTTCTATAACTTGCTGGCAACAATACTGCGAGAGACCGTATCAAATCTTTGCTAAGGAAATCATGTCTGTCCTCAGGAGCTCTGTAATTCCCTCTAATACATTCCTTCAACCTAAGCCAGCTCCCCTGTCCACATTTGTGCCTGGGGCCCCTCTCTGGGGAATTCAGGAGGGGCAAGTGATGCTGTGTTACTCTGAGTGGGTTTAACGATGAAGGAGCCAGCCCGGGCCCAACACATTTGTTTATTCCCCCACTTTCTGCTATTAACTATCAGTAATGGTATACTAGCACCTAGGAACCTATCACAGATGTGTAACATAGATACATCCCTGGCCCAGGGAGCTCACAATCTATATGAGAGATGTAACGTGAGTGACAGAGACTCCTAGAGCAACTGTGGGCAGTGAGGATGAGGAAACAATAAACCAAACTGGGCTGTGAGCGCTGACCACACTTATTTGTCTGTTCTTAGGAGCAGAGAAAACCAGGCCCCAGCACTACTGAATAACAGAGTGTTCTTGTTGGTTCAGGTCACAGTGTAATGGTCAATGTTTTATTCTAAATATGAACCCAGAATCAAAATCAGATGGAAAGTGAGTGTAAACAGAGGACAGTGGAACATTCATTGTTCCCTTGGAAGCACTAGGCTGGTCTCAGACCCTCAAACTCATGGGTTCTCTTCCCTATCGTCCTCCTGCAGGAAAGCTCCTGGCAATGAGCACACTTTACCCACAGCCTACGTAGTGTAACATTATTGATACTCTTTCTCCAGCACTGAGACCTCGGATGATCTCAGTCCTGCCGGAATTCACAGATTCCTAGTTTTTAAAACCTGAAGGGACCATTAGATTTAGTCTGACCTTTATAACACAGGCCAGTGAAGGTCACCTAGTTACTGAGCTCAGTGACTTGTGTTTCACTAAAGCGTCTTTCCAGAAAGGCACCAGTCTGGACTGGGAGACATTAAGGGATGGAGCATCCACCACCTTTGTAATTTGTTAATCACCTGCACTGTTAAAAACTTGTGCCTTATTTCTCATTTGGATTTGTCTGGCTTCAGCTTCCAGCCATTGGTTCTTGTCCTGCCTTTCTCCACTAGATTACAGAGTCCTTTAATGACCAGGATTTTCTCCCCATGAAGGCACATAAACACCATGATCAAGTCACCTCTCTCTCTTCCTTTTGATAAACCGAACAGATCGAGCCCTTTCATTCTGCCCCTGTAGGGCATTTTCTCCAGCCCTCGGATCACATTTGTGGCTCTTTTTTGTACCCTCTCCACTCTTTTTGAATGTTCTTTCCAAAATGCGGCCATTAGAACCTGGTGCAGTGTTCCAGGGTCCATCTCACCCATGCCAAACACGGAGCTAAAACCCCTCCCAGCTCCTGCTCACTGGCGAGGGGGTGTCTGGCAGAGCTGCTTTCCCACCCTTTCAAACTGTCATTCCTCCTCCTCTCCCAGTCAGTTCCTTGTCCCCTTTTTTCTGTTTTCCGTCTCCTCTTTCCTCTCCAGGCCCCTCCCTTCTTTTCACCTCACCCTGCACGGAGCAGGGCAGAGGCCAGCAGCAGGCACCTCCCACCAGTGACAGCAGAACACACAGTGCAGGGGAAGGAGACAGACAGACTGAGAGCCCAGCAGCCATGGAGACACCTGCTCCACCAGGGAGTGGGAAACATAAGGCTGAGGGTCAGGAACCCCCGGCCCCAATGTCTATAGCTGGCAGAGAGCTAGATGATACTTTTTGTTACATCTGTCAGGATCATTTGACAGACCCAGTGACTATAGAGTGTGGGCACAACTTCTGCCAGGGCTGCATTAGCCAGCGCTGTGAGGGAGTGGAGACAGCCGCCTGTCCTCAGTGTGGAGAAACGTTCCAGAAAAAAGCCTTCAGGCCCAACACGCTTCTGGGCAGCATAATACAGTCCATCAAACAATGGGGCTTAAAGCCAGGACAAAGGGGAAGGGAAGGGAACGTCTGTGAGGAACATGGCAAAGAGCTCACATGGTTCTGTAAGAAGGATGTCAAAGCCCTTTGTGAGGATTGCAAAGGATCCCCGGCTCACAGCTCTCACACTGTGATTCCCATGGGAAAGGCTGCCCACGAGTCCAAGGTAGGGGTGTTTTTGTTGGCTAATTAAATCCCTTCAGGGCCCTGTGTCACCCCCTCTCTGGACAGATACCAGTCTGCTGTGACTGAACCTAACCACAGGATCCCATGTGCTTCTAAGACTTCAGCTCTGGGTCTCTCAGCTGCACTCCCAGTTGCAGACCCCATGTCTGCAGGACCGGCTTTAGGCCGATTCCCCTGATTCCCACGAATTGGGCCCCACGCCTAAGAGGGCCCCGCGCCCAGCCAGAGCGCGGCAAGTCCCGCGGCCCCGTTACCCAGGCCGGAGTGCCGGCCCGAGCGCAGCAAGTCCTGTGGCCCCGTTCCTCCCGCCAGAGCGCGGCAATCCCCACGGCCTCGCTCCCCCGGCCGGAGCCCAGCAACCCCATGGCCCTGCTACCCCGGCCAGAGCGCCGGCCCGAGTGCAGCAAGTCCCGTGGCCCCATTCCTCCTGCCAGAGCACGACAATCCCCGTGGACCTGCTACCCCGGCCGGAGCCCAGCAACCCCGTGGCCCCACTCCCCTGGCTGGAGCCCAGCAACCCCGCGGCCCCGCTCCCTTGGCCGGAGCGCCGGCTGGAGCGCTGCAAGTCCCGCGGCCACGATTCCCCAGTCAGAGCGCTGGCCGGAGCGCCCGGCGCTGCCCGGTGAGTACAAGCCCCACAAATTGGGCCCCGCATGTGCTAAAGCCAGCCCTGCATGTCTACCCCCCCTTCTTTGGGATGTGCTCCTCCGCACCCCAGCTGTCTGAAACCCCAGACCCAGAGCCGCAGCCCTCCCAAGCTCCTACTTGGTTACACACACTCTGGCAGATTTCCAGCTCACTGTGGGCACGCTGAGTTCGCGATTGACCCCTTCAGGGACAATGTGTCAGGCGAGCCAGGAACACAGGCTTAGCAAAGGATTTCTTAACCACTGGCACTTGTATTTTTAAGACAGCACAGAGAGAGTTACAGAGCTACACAAAATAACGAACAGTCCTGAGACAAACTGCCCCCTATCCTCTGTGTCCGCTCGCACCCCTTCTATCACTATGGCTACACTACAGCCTATGTTGGCAAAACTTGTGTTGCTCAAGGGTGTGAATATTCCACCCCTGTGAGTGGCATAAGTTACACTGATATCGGTACCGCCGCTCCTGGGGTTGGGTTTTTTATGCTAACAGGAGAGCTCTCTCCCATCGACACAGAGCGCCTTCACCTCACGCGCTGCAGTGGCACAGCTGTATCAGGAGAGCTGAGTGGCCGCAGCCCTTCTAGTGTAGACATATGACTCTGAGGTCTGGTCAGCATCTCAGGCAAGGCAGAGACCCTCCTGCTTTCTCTCTCTCCAGCCTTGTCTTCTGGCATATGGTGGGTGATGTTCTCTCTTGCTCTGAGAGCATCTCCCCTTCAATATATTCCCCTTTTACTGTATGGAATTGTCTGAGCTCCATGGACCAATCTTTTTTGTCTAAGAAATTCTTCACTAAGCTCCGTTCTCATGCCAATAGCAGAGTCAGAGTTCCTTGTTTTAGTTACTAAGAGATGTTTTTTCTGCCTTTTAATCTTATTAGCCTGCAGAGGGAAGCCAGGTCTGGGAGAGGGCTCTTTAACCCAGCAGACAAAGGCAGAGTGAGATCTAATGGCTGGAAGTCAAAGCTAGACAGATTTAGGCTAGAAGTAAGGTGCACATATTTTACCATGAGGGGGATTTACCATTGGAACAACTTACCAAGGGTTGTGTGGTGGGTTCCCCATGATTTGGAGTCTTTAAATCATTGCTGGGCATCTCTCAGAGACCTGCTCTAGCTCAGCCACAAGTTGATGCTGTGGGAATCTCTGGGGGAGGTTCTCTGGACTGTGCTCAAAAACAGGAGGTCAGACCAGAAGTTCAGAAAGGTCCGTTCAGGCCTTATCAGCTGTGAATCTATCACTTATTCTGGCTAATGCTGCTCCATACAGAAGCGTAACCCTTTGTGGTTGACAAAGGTGCATGGCAGTGGGTTTAGCAAACTGTAGCCGTAGAGGGCTGAACAAGTTAGCTACATTACAGTAACTCCTCACTTAAAGTTCTCCTGGTTAACGTTGTTACGTTGCTGATCAATTAGGGAACGTGCTCATTTAAAGTTGTGCAATACTCCCTTATAACTTTGTTTGGCAGCCGCCTGCTTTGTCCACTGCTTGCAGGAAGAGCAGCCCGTTGGAGCGAGCTGATGGGGGCTTGGAACCAGGGTGAACCGGCAGCCCCCCTATCAGCTCCACGCTCCGCTAAGTTCCCTGTGCGGTAGCCGTTCAAGAGGCTATCAATTGCCAGCAGTTCAGCTGTCCCTCCCCCACTGCCATGTGCTGCTCCTACCCTCTGCCTTGGAGCTGCTCCAGGGAGCCTCCTGCTTGCTGTGCGGGGGGGGGGCTAATATCAGGGTGTCTCCCTCCCCGCTACTCCTGTCCCCTGCTTACCCCATCTCCATAGAGCGGGGAGGACAGGACAGAGGGAGCTTGCAGGCAGCAGCTGCTGTCTCAACTTGCTGATCTACTTAAAAAGGCAATGTACTTAGAGTAGGGTCAGTGTACTTAAACGGGCAATGCGTGTCTTTCTCTCTCACACACACACCCTGTGTGTGTGTCTGTCTGCCATGCTGTCTCCCCTCCCTCCATTCGTGCTGCCTTGTAGAGTGTGAGGCTACATTAACAACAATGTGTTAACCCTTGAGGGCTCAGCTGAGTGCTAGTTCATCATTGATCAGGAAGGCATTCCCTGGGAAATATCCCACCCTCTGACTTCACCACCTCAACCAAGCTTCACAATCATCATTGCTGTGCACAGTATTAAATTGTTTGTATAAAACTTATAGTCTGTATACATATATATAATATAGGCTTTTGTCTGGTGAAAAAAAAATTTCTCTGGAACCTAACCCCCTCATTTACATTAATTCTTATGGAGAAATTGGATTCGCTTAACATTGTTTTGCTTAAAGTCGCTTTTTCAAGAACATGACTACAACGTTAAGTGAGGAGTTACTGTATTTGCTCACATGAATGAAATTCATAAATACCTAGGGATAGCTAGTAATTTACCCTTCTGAAATGGGATTGCCCTGATGGGAAGAGGGTTTTGTGTCTGAAAGTGTATGGCATACCCATGGGGAATGGTCACTGAATGTTTTTTCACTTGGTTTTATTAAATTATTGACAGTTTCTCCATTTCTCCTTTCAGAGGGAGACAAGAACATCAAGCAGGTACTGTACATGCATTTGCCTTTGTCATTTCCCCTGACATTCCTGTTTGATGCACTGCAGCATCACTGCACTGAACAGCTGAAAATCTCTTCTCTTTAGGAGTGAAAATGTGAATGTTCAGGAACAGGAAGCCATTTCTACTCAACTGCAGGAGCTCAGAGGTAAATGAACGCCACTCTCATATTCAGCAGTGCCCACCCCAAACACTTATAACTCGTCAGTCAAGTCCAAATACATAACGAGACTGGATAAAAAAATATCACAAGATTTTGAACAAAAACAATTGTACCACCTGGTTTTTGAACATTTAAGGACATTCGAGCCATCCCCTTCCCCACTCCCTGCCCCCACAGTGTGTGTGTGCTCTTTCAGGATGCACAGCCAGTCTCAAGAACACACGTACACATGTGAGCATCTCCGGGAGTTGGGGCATTAGCTCAAATGGTGGCGGTGCTGGTGGCTCTCCGGGTTTGTGTTCAGACTGCACAGGTGGGGGTTGGTCACATACCTTCATGTGCAAATGCTCAGGCTGAGATCACGAGATTAGAGAGGCAGGATGGTCCAGTGGTTACAGAACTAGCCTGCTCTGCCACAGATGTGCTGTGGGACCTTGGGTGAGTCACTTAGGGACAGATTATTAAAGCTGTGTAGGTGCCTAAAGATGCAGATTAGCACCTAGTGGGATTTTTGGACATGCCCACGTGTCAAACTCCCATTGATTTCAATAGGAGTTAGGTGCCTAGTTGCTTTTGAAAATCCTACTAGGTGCCTATCAGAGTCTTTGGGTGCCTCAATCCCTTTAGAAATCCTGTCCCTCTGTGACTCAGGTCCCCATCTGTACAATGGGGATAGTAGTTGGGCTCTACTTCCCAGAGGGGTTGTGAGGATAAAAACACTAAGGATTGTGAGGAGCCCAGAGGGGATGGTAATGAGGGCCAGATCGGTATCAAAACAGATTATGGTACCAACACCAGAAGAGTTCAGTCTCCTGTCAAAGTATTGTGCTTAGTACCAGAAATGTGTGTTTAATCCTAAAGAGATGTGGGCACTCAGAAAGTTGTTCTTTTTTCCATGACTAAACTTTTGTGCCCTGCTCTAAACATTATAGAGTGCTCACCTGCAGCAAATGTCATACGTAAGGATATGATTCTGTCACAGAGACACGGAGCAGCGATAGCGGCCCCTGCCTGCAGTCAGCCCCTGGCAGTGCTCACAGTCTTAGTCCCCCCCCCCTCAAGGTATTTTTAGTAAAAGTCAGGGACAAGTTGCGGGCTTGCATGAATGTTTATTGGCTGTGACCTGTCCCAGATTTTTACTAAAAATACTGGGGCTTCGATTAGTGGCACTTAATTCAAGCGATTAACTCAAAAAAATTAATTCCAATTAAAAAAAAATCGCACTTTTAATCACGCTGCTAAACAATAATAGAATACCAATTGAAATGTATTCAATATTTATGGATGTTTTTCTACATTTTCTAATATATTGATTTCAATTACAACACAGAATACAAAGTGTCCAGTGCTCACTTTATATTGTTTCTGATTGCAAATATTTGCACTGTAAAAAACAAAAGAAATAGTATTTTTCAATTGACCTCATACAAGTACCAGAGTGCAACCTCTTTATCGTGAAAGTGCAATTTACAAATGTAGATTATTTGTTAAATAACTGCATTCAGTAACAAAACAATGTAAAACTTTAGAGCCTACAAGTCCACTCAGTCCTACTTCTTCGTTAAGACAAACAAGTTTGTTTACATTTATGAGAGATAATGTTGCCTGCTCCTTATTTACAATGTCACCGGAAAGTGAGAGCAGGCATTGCAAGGTATTTATTTATCGGATATGCTAAACATTCATATGTCCCTTCATGCTTCGGCCACCATTCCAGAGGATATGCTTCCATGCTGATGACGCTCGTTAAAAAAATAATGCATTAATTAAATTTGTGACTGAACTCCTTGGGGGAGAATTGTACATCTCCTGCTCTGTTTACCTGCATTCTGCCATATATTTCATGCTATAGCAGTCTCAGATGATGACCCAACACATGTTGTTCATTTTAAGACCACTTTCACTGCAGATTTGACAAAACACAAAGAAGGTAGCAATGTGAGATTTCTAAAGATAGCTACAGCGCTCGACCCAAGGTTTAAGAATCTGAAGTGCCTTCCCAAATCAGAGAGGGACAAGGTCTGGAGCATGCTTTCAGAAGTCTTAAAAGAGCAAGACTCAGAAACTACAGAACCCGAACCACCAAAAAAGAAAATCAGCTTTCTGTTGGTGGCATCTGACTCAGATGATGAAAATGAACATGCATCGGTCCGCACTGCTTTGGATCATTATCAAGCAGAACCCATCATCAACATGGATGCATGTCCTCTGGAATGGTGGTTGAAGCATGAAGGGACATATGACTCTTTAGCGCTTCTGGCATGTAACTATCTTGTGATGCTGGCCACAATAGTGCCATGCAAACACCTGTTCTCACTTTCTGGTGACATTGTGAAAAAGAAGCAGGCAGCATTATCTCCTGCAAATGTAAACAAATTGGTTTGTCTGAGCGATTGGCTGAACAACCAATAGGACTGGGTGGACTTGTAGGTTCTAAAGTAATCATAATTAATCTCATGATTAATTGCACTGTTAAACAATAATAGAATACCATTTATTTAAATATTTTTGGATGTTTTCTACATTTTCAAATATATTGATTTCAGTTATAACACAGAATACAAAGTGTACAGTGCTCACTTTATATTTATTTTTATTACAAATATTTGCACTGCAAAAACCAAAAGAAATAGCATTTTTCAATTCACCTAATACAAGTACTGTAGTGCAATCTCTTTATCATGAAAGTTGAACTTACAAATGTCGAATTATGTACAAAAAATAACTGCATTCAAAAATAAAACAATGTAACACTTTAGATCCTACAAGTCCACTCAGTCCTATTTCTTGGTCAGTGATCTGTGCGTTTATAGGGAGCTGGGGTATTCAAAGCTGCCTTAGGGATCTGAATACTCAATTTTTGTTTAAATTAATGGGCACCAAATGTGCAAACACCCAAAGCACCTGAAGTGCTGTAAACTTTATGTAGAAATTTGCAAGTGTCAGAAGAATTGGGAAGGGGAAATGTCTGTTACAATGATTTCCCAGTGGGGACGGAAGCAGGTAATTCAGAGAAGCAGAGAGGAGCTGTGCTGTTTACTTGTGCTTTGTACTTGTGAAAGTTGGAACTGGATGTTGTACCTTTAGAACTGTCAGCTACACACTCTGTCAGCACCAGGTGTGAACTGGTTTAGTTCATGGTTTTAACAGATACAATATGTGCTCTGAGTCCATGTTTAGGTGCCAAAGATTAACTCATTTTAAGTTGTATGTAAAATTTGTCTATGTGCCCAGAGAGAGCTATGTTGGGCTCATTTCCAACCACTAAAAAATCAAGAACAATTAACTGTCACTGTCTTGTTCCCTGGGCTTTTCAGAGAATTCTCCACACCAGCTGCACTGGTGAGCTGTGGCTGGGATGCTGTAATAACACAAACACACTCAGGATTTGCACGGCTGGTCTGACACGCTGCTCACACTGGGCACAAGTTGCTCTCGCTCAGGCTGTGCTCAGCAGTGACTGGCAAACATGACATGACCTCCATTTCCAGCAGTGTTGGTACCCCAGGGCTGACACCAAATGGATGAGGTCCCAGAGGAAAGAACTGATCTCAGAGGCGATGCCTTTAGGGGCCCATCCACACCTCACTCTCTGGCTCATGCTGACCTTAGCACCCAGCTAAAGAAAGACACCTCCACCCTGTTCTTAGCTGGGCCACCTCCCACTGAACCTAGCCTTACAGGGAGCTGTTCCCGTGTATCACTAGGATCAGGGGACAGTCACTACCCACAAGCTCAGGAGCTGGCACAGGATGGGGGTGCAGGGACCTCCACAGATGGACCTGTCTGTGTCTCTCCCTTTGTTTCTCTATTTCATAACTACAGCAGAGCTGCATTAAACAATAATAGGAACTTCACCATAAGCATGATGGAATGAAATCTCATCTCTCCCCATTTTCTTCCCCTAGAGATACTGCGATCTGAACTGGAGAGCGTGAAAGGTCAGTGTCTGGGCTACTTACATTAACTGATGTAAGGGTTATTCCCATAAATGTGACAGGGGACTCTCACCTCTCTCCCTTTTCTCCCCCTAGAGCAGTGGTTTTCAACCTGTGGACAACAGACCACAGCTTGTCTGCAGACTCTGTCTAACATTTCCAAAGGGGCCTGCACCACCATTCAAAATCTTTAGGGGTCTGCAAATGAAAAAAGGTTGAAAACCACTGCCCTAGAGACGCTGCGATCTGAACTGGAGAGCGAGAAAGGTCAGTGTCTGGGGCCAATGGGGTGGGTTAAAGATTATATGAGAATGTTTCTGAAAAATATGGTGGATCAGTAAACTAGAGATTACCAAGCAGACGAGACATTTGGAATGAAGCCAAAGGGAGACTGGGACTTAGGCTTTGTCAGCACTATGCACCTTTTAGGCACACAGCTGTGCCACTACAGCCAAGCTGCTAAAACACGCACAGTGTAGCTGCTGTTTGTCAGCGGGAGAGAGCTCTCCTGCTGACAAAAAACTTCAAATGAGCAGCAGCAGCTTTATCAGCAGGAGAGCTCTTCTGCCAACAAAGCGCTGCTCACACCAGCGCTTTTCGCCAGCGAAACTTTTGTCTTTCGTGTGTGTGTGTTTTTTTAACAACTCTGAATGACGAAAGTTTTGTCATTCAGTTGCCAGTGTAGACAAAGCCTCAGTATAAAGATCGTCACGGGACGGGGCATCCCTCCCTCACCCTGGAGACCCAGCTGTGCCTGGAGGCTCATGGGAAGTGATGGCTCCAGCTGCGGCTATGGAACTCACTGGGATGCAGCGCCTGAAGTGGGGACACCACAGAGCAACGGGGAGATGGGTGGGAAATGAGCAGAGCCCCCATTTCAGCAGGGGTTGTGGGGGGAAGGTATTTGCACGGAGATGATTCAGATGGGGCAGGAGGGGGCTACACGTGTGTTGTGGAGAAAGTACAAAACTCACATGGGATAAATGGTAAATTCTCAGAATGGAGAGGGGTAACAAGTGGTGTTCCCCAAGGGTCAGTCCTAGGACCAATCCTATTCAACTTATTCATAAATGATCTGGAGAAAGGGGTAAAAAGTGAGATGATACTAAACTGCTCAAGATAGTTAAGACCAAAGCAGACTGTGAAGAACTTCACAAAGATCTCACAAAACTAAGTGATTGAGCAACAAAATGGCAAATGAAATTTAATGTGGATAAATGTAAAGTAATCACATTGGAAAAGATAACCCCAACTATACATACAATATGATGGGGGCTAATTTAGCTACAACGAATCAGGAAAAAGATCTTGGAGTCATCGTGGATAGTTCTCTGAACACGTCCACGCAGTGTGCAGAGGCGGTCAAAAAAGCAAACAGGATGTTAGGAATCATTAGGGCAACTAAAATGATTAGGGGTTTGGAACGGGTCCCATATGAAGAGAGATTAAAGAGGCTAGGATTTTTCAGCTTGGAAAAGAGGAGACTAAGGGGGGATATGATAGAGGTATATAAAATCATGAGTGATGTGGAGAAAGTAGTTAAGGAAAAGTTATTTACTTGTTCCCATATGTGACAGTCCACGCCCCTAAGGTTGCGGGCGGCGTGGACTATCCGCCACCGTCTGTCAACTGGTCCTTTAATCCAGGGCTGTATAGCCTAGTGGCCAAAGTCTATGACATCCCCTTTGCCTCAAGGGGACGCAGCCTAACGGCAAGAGTCTGGAACCCGGCCCGAGTCCCCCAGAGCAACCCTCGGGTGGAGGGTCACGTGGCCTAGCGGCCAGAGTCCCCCAGAGCAACCCTCGGGTGGAGGG
>NW_020689400.1:15745-22667 GCF_002925995.2 Terrapene triunguis
TAGCGGCCAGAGTCCCCCAGAGCAACCCTCGGGTGGAGGGTCGCGTGAGGCTTTTTTACCAACTCAGCAGGGGGGTTCCGACCAAAACACGCTGAGATTCCCCGGAGGGGAAGGTACCACTCGGTCACCCTCTCGGGGTCCCTTCCTACCAGAGTCTCCGCTGGGGTCTCCCAGAAGTCGATGGGTACTTGGTGCTCGGCGAGATCAGTCATCCTCTGGGTCTCCTCTAAGCACCGGGGCGCCAGCGGGCCGTGGACGGCATCTCTTCCCGGCATAGCCACCGGCTGTGGCTGGTCTGCCGCAGAAGCTTCCCCAGCACGTCCTGCGCCTACGGGCTCCAGCCCAGACTGAGCGGGTCTCCCTCCCTTTATATTCCTATAGCACTTGGAGCATGCCCAGTCCGCCCCGGGAGGCGGGACTTCCGCTGTCAGTCCCTGGGGCTTAACTCCTTCCGGGTTAAGGTGGGGTTGCCTGGCCCCTCCCTCTAGTCCCTGGGGCTTAACTCCTTCTGGGCTAAGGCGGGGTTGCCTGGCCCCGCCACACCATAATACAAGAACTAGGAGTCACCAAATGAAATTAATAGGCAGCAGGTTTAAAACAAATAAAAGGAAGTTCTTCTTCACACAGCGCACAGTCAACTTGTGGAACTCCTTACCTGAGGAGGTTGTGAAGGCTAGGACTATAACAGCGTTTAAAAGAGAACTGGATAAATTCATGGAGGTTAAATCCGTTAATGGCTATTAGCCAGGATGGGTAAGGAATGGTGTCCCTAGCCTCTGTTTGTCAGAAGGTGGAGATGGCAGGAGAGAGATCACTTGATCATTACCTGTTAGGTTCACTCCCTTTGGGGCACCTGGCATTGGCCACTGTCGGTAGACAGGATACTGGGCTGGATGGACCTTTTGGTCTGACCCAGTATGGCCATTCTTATGTTCTAACAATAACAAATAACATGCTAGTGTTTGAACGGGGGATGGGGAATGTCTCCAAAATGTCACCAGAGCCCAATCAGTGAGCTCAGGGCTGCTCACGATGACACAGACGGGCTCTGAAGGGGAAGGGGCCAATTGTCCCAAAGCCCCATGAAGTTGCTGACACAGCACCCTTAGCCCAGGCCCTCAGTAGCCCTAGCCTGACTGGGCCAGGGTCATTACTGGGGAATGTGAGATGTCTCCAGTGTTTAACAGAATCCCTCACATGGGATCCCCCCACCCTGTGTCCTGGCCTCTCACAGCCATGTAACATGAGAAGGGGCAGGATTTCACCCTCAGTGACCATGTGCTGCATGTGTGTGTGTGGATTTGTTCTGGTATCAAGGAGACATTTGGTACTTGGGGGAAGGAGGGGAAATGTATCTCCTTTTCTCCCTGCACTGTTTTATCATGCATAGAGGTCACACTGTATTTGAATGGAGGTGGAAGGGGCTTGAATTCAGAGTTCCTCACCCCAGCAACCTTTGAAGATGGTAGCTGCCCCACTGCCCCCTCTCCCCAGTATCTCTCCTTGAATCCAGCTATGAGGGAGAAGCACAGAAGTTGGATGTTTCTGCTAAAATGATCAGCAGTGAGATAATTGCAAATGGTGACAATTAAATTGTCATCGATCCGGCCTTAGTGTCAGCATCCCAACCCCACTGTGCTGAGTGTGAGCAGCAAACAGCGCTGCCTGCAGACTCAGGCAGATCGCACTGGGCTGGTGCACTGCTTATACCCAGGTCACTTGCTCAATGCTACCTTCATACCCAGAAACACTGGACACTTATTAATACAAGGAGGGTGAGATTTTAACCCCCATCTCAACCTCGTTATGTTAGTAACAAGACCAGAGCAGCATAAAAGGGCTCCAGAAGGCTTGGATCCAGCTAGGGGAGGATTCCTCCACTGCAAGCAGTGCAAAGAACAGTTGCAGGCTGCCCTCTGAGGACACACTCACAAGCCCTATTGTATTGTGTGTGGGAGATGGGCCTGGGAACAAGAGGGGAGTGTCAGGGCTGGGCCACAGCTCACAGTGCTGCAGAGATTCGGGGCCGTGCTGCTGCCCATATGCACCCAGGCAAAGGCTGCTGTCACTAAAGGCACAAGCTAAACCAGAAAAACTCACTCCCGTTATGGAATAACAGTGCTGACATGGAGTGATATACCGGTGTAACAAGAGCGGTTTAAATTCCCACCTTACCACGTACTGGTGTAACCTTCCCATGCAGACAAGCCCTGAGTTACAGCGGGGGCTGCTTTGGCAGGGGGTTGGTCCTGCTTTGAGGTCCTGAGGTGGCTTCCAACCCTGATATTCTATGAAATGTGTCCCTCCACCTCAACTGTGGCCATAACCCTACTGATTGTTGTGAAAAGCAGAAAACTGGAAAAACTGATTTCCAATAAAATCAGGCTTTTCTGATTTTCACCCAAATCAATAGAGTTGTGACCAGAGTGGGGAGTTGAGGGGCCTGGCTGGAATATGGGGGTGAGGAGAAGAAGAGGCAAGAAGTGCAGCTGGTGGAGCTGACTGGAGTGTGGTGAGGGGCCTGCTAACCCTAACCCTAACTCTAACTCTAACCTCACCTTCACCTTAAACACTAACCCTGAGGTCACTGCCTCACCCTGTATCCTGAGGGATCAAACAGTGAGTTTAGTGGAAATCCGGCTTTTACAGTTCTGCAGTTTTCACCAAAATCAGGAGGGTTCTGCCCATTGATAGCTAGAACATGCCCTGAAACGCTGCAATTGATGGGACGTGGTTATCAAGAGTTATCCCGTTCCAGACAGATAGAAACACCATCGAGTTCAGTGTGGGGCTCAGCCAGAAAGGAAAGGAAACAGCCATTTACTCAGCATTTTAACTCCACTAGGCCTTGTGTCCCCAGTATAATGCGGGCAGTGGGAATCGCTAGGCAGAGCCCCCCTGTGTGTTCTACTTTCTACCGTTAGAAACATGACTCCCATGAGTTTGCAATATTTTCAGATAAATCTTCTACCTTGTAACCCACCTCTCCTGTTATTCACTTCCAGTGGCGCATCGTGCAGAGAAAGGTGAGGTCCCTTTGTTCATTGCAATGGAAGGGAAGGGGAATCTCAGACTTTACAAGAAGTTTCATAGACCCTCTGGGGGCTCTCAGAGCTCTCACTGTGAACAGAAAGTCAGTCTGGTTTGTGCGGTGCACAGAGAAGCTCTGCCCCTCATCCTTCACACTCAGGACACGGAAGGAACAGACCCAAACCCCACTCACTGAACTCACAGGGGATTTGTTGCTCCTACACAGCTGGGGGCAGGAGCATGTTTGGCTCACTCTGCCCTCTGTGTAGCCCGCACTGTGCCCATGCTGTGAGCTGGCTGTAGTCGTTAAACACCCCCGGTGTGACCTGCCAGGCAGAAGGTGGCCAGGGATATGGTGGCTAATTATGTCATCATGCTACTTGCTACAGTGTCATTCTGCCCATTTGCTCTCCTGTACTATTGGCTGCAGGCTCCATCCCCTGCTCCAACCTAGTCCCGTCGCCCCAATGATAGAGCTGAGCTGCATTAAACAATAATAGGAACTTCACCATAAACATGATGGAATGAAATCTCACCTTTCACCCTTTTCTCTCTCTAGAGATGCTGCAATCTGAACTGGAGAGCGAGAAAGGTCAGTGTCTGGGCCAGTTCCATTAACTGATGTAAGGGTTATTCCCCTAAATGTGACAGGGGAATGTCACCTCTCCCCCTTTTCTCCCCATAGAGCAGTGGTTTTCAACCTGTGGACCACAGACCCTGGCATGTCTGCAGACTATGTCTAACATTTCCAAAGGGGTCTGAACCACCATTCAAAATTTTGTAGGGGGTCTGTAAATGAAAAAATGTTGAAAACCACTGCCCTAGAAATGCTGTGATTTGACCTGGAGAGTGAGAAAGGTCAGTGTCTGGGGCCAATGGGGTGGGTTAAAGATTATATGAGAATGTTTCCCCAAAATGTGGTGGATCAGTAAAGTAGAGAACAGGGCTGGCTCCAACGTTTTTGCCTCCCCAATGGCGCAAAAAAAAAAAAAAAAAAAAAAGCCGCGATTGGCGGCGGCAATTCAGCAGCAGGTCCTTCGCTCCGAGAGGGAGTGAGGGACCCGCCGCCGAATTGCCGCAGAAGAGCCGGACGTGCCGCCCCTTCCCATTGGCCGCTTGGTTTTGATTTCACCCAAATCAGTAGAGTTCTGACCAGAGTGGAGATGCGAGGTGCCTGGCTGGAATACGGGGGTGAGGAGAAGAAGAGGCAAGAAGTGCAGTTGGGGGGGGGTTGACGGGAATGGGGTGAGGGGCCTGCTGCTAACCCTAACTCTAACCTCACCCACAGCTTAAACCCTAACCCTGAAGTTACAGTTCTCCAGTTTTCACCAACATTAGGAGGGTTCTGCCCATTGATAGCTACAATATGTCCTGAAACGCTGCAATTGATGGGATGTGATTATCAAAAGTTATCCCGTTCCAGAGAGATAGAAACACCATCGAGTTCAGTGAGGGGCCTTAGCCAAACAGGAAAGGAGAGAGCCGTTTACTCAGTGTTTTAACTGCACAAGGCCTTGTGTCCCTAGGATAACGCTAGCTGTGGAAATCGCTAGAGGCAGAGCCCCCCTGTGTGTGTTCTCCTTTCTACCATTAGAAAAATGACTCCCATGAGTTTGCAATACTTTCAGATAAATCTTCTACCTTGTAACCCACCTCTCCTGTTATTCACTTCCAGCGGCACATCGGGCAGAGAAAGGTGAGGTGCCTTTGTTCATTGCAATGGGAGGGAAAGGGGAATCTCAGACTTTACAACAAGTTTCATAGACCCTCTGGGCCGCTCTCAGAGCTCTCACTGTGAACAGAAAGTCAGTCTGGTTCGTGCGGTGCACACAGAAGCTCGTCCCCTCATCCCTCACACTCAGGACACAGAATGAACAGACCCAAACCCCACTCACTGAACTCACAGGGGATTTGTTGCTCCCACGCAGCGGGGGCGGGAGCAGGTTTGGCTCACTCTACGTGTAGCCAGCGCTGTGCCCAGGCTGTGAGCTGGCTGTAGTCGTTAACACCCCCGGTGTGACCTGCCAGGCAGAAGCTGACCAGGGACATGGTGGCTGATGATGTCATCATGCTGCTTGCTACAGTGTCACTCTGTCCATTTGCCCTCCTATGCTATTGGCTGCGGGTTCCACCCCCCTTCCACCCAGTCCCGTCACCCCAATGATAGACTAATCTGCTCCCAGGGAGAGTTCCCTCGAATTCCTCCTGACCCCCATCAGTGTTTGGCTTGTGCCCTGAAGCAGGAAGGGATTTCGCTCCCTTCCAGAATGCTTGTGTTTTTGAAAATTATCACAACTCTGGATATTTACTTTTCTCTATCAGTACCTGGGCCTTTCTGAATCCTTTGTCCATTCGGGGTTTTTCTTTGCTTGTCCATTTTGTTTTAACCCTACTCAGTGTAAAACTGCATGTTCTCATTAGCCATACAAATGTCCTTTTGTTTTATTTCTGTTAAACTCTTGTCCTCAATGCTATCTTGTGGCAAGGAGGTCCACAGGCTAATTATGCATCATGTAAACAATAGTATTTCCTCTTATAGTTTGAAATTTGCTGCCTTAGAATTTAGTTGAGTATCCTCTTGTTCTTGTAGTAGAAGGGAAGGTAGATCTGAGAACCCAATTTCTCTCGCTCTCACTCACTGTTTTCTATTTCTCTGTCATGTCTCTTATCTAAACTAAAAAGTCTCATCTCTCTGTCACTTTTTATATGGCTTTGTCTTTAGGGCTCTAATCATTATTATTGTCCGTCTCTGTAATATCCTTTCTGAGATAGGGCGATCAGTACAGGTGAGGATGTATATAAGTGTGATTTTCTGTCCTGTTCTTTGTGCATCCTGACACTTCATTCTTTAAATACCGCTGCACATTGAGCAGAGCTCTTCACAGAGGTGTCCATAGTGATGCCCAGGTCTTTTTTCTGAGTATTTTAAAGCCAATAACCTGCATGCCTAGGTCTAATTATCCTTCTAATTACCTTACATTGATCAACACTGAATTTCATCAGCCATCATGTTATCCAGCTTGGTCCCTCTGAAATAACTCAGACTTCTTTGGCAACCTCAATAATTGTGTGTTATCTGAAATTTTGCCACTTTAGGGCTTATCCTTTGTTCCAAGTCACTGATAAATAGACCAGGGGTTCTCAAACTTCATTGCACCGCGACCCCCTTCTGACAACAAAAATTACTACATGACCCCAGGAGGGGGGACCAAAGCCTGAGCTTACCTGAGCCCTCCCCCCTGGGTGACGGGCGGGGAAAAAGTTGAATCCCAAGTGCTTCCATCCCAGACAGGGGGCTGTAATCTGAGCCCCAATACCCAGGGCTGAAGCCCTCTGGCTTCAGCTTCAGCCCCGGTTGGTGGGACTCAGGCTTCGGCCCCTGGCCCCAGCAAGTCTAAGCCAGCCCTGGCAACCCCATTAAAACAGGTTGCAACCGACTTGGGGGTCTTAACCCACAGTTTGAGAACCGCTGAAATAGACTAAACACCAGTCCTAATACCTGCCTGTGAGGCACCCCACTGCTAATCTTTTTCCATATGAAAATTGACCATTTATTCCTGCTCTTTGTTTTCTGTCGTTTAGCTGATTACCCCTCACCCCATGATAACTTAGGCTATGTCTGCACTACAGAGCTTATAATGCCACAGCTGTACCGATGCAGCCGGGCCACTGTAAGATCTCTAGTGTAGCCACTCTATGCCAACGGGAGAGAGTTCTCCCATCGGCATAATGAGTCACCTCCTGAGGGCGGTGGTAGCTATATGGGCAGGAGTTTCTCCCACACTAACACTTATGCCAATGTAATTTATGTTGCTCAGGGGGTGGAATATTCACACCTCTAACCCTACCCCCCCTGCCAGAAAGTCACATAGCCGACACATACACGCAGTCC
>NW_020689400.1:23067-44680 GCF_002925995.2 Terrapene triunguis
CACCGCTTCCAATATCGACGCTCGCCCCGTTAGTGTGGACTCACAAAATCGAATTACTCTCCTTGGTGTGGACACACACGTTCGACTTTGCAATATCGATTACACATATTCGATTTAAGTAAAATCGAATTACCCTCGTAGTGTAGACATACCCTAAGTGACATAAGTTTTGCAGACATAAGTTTCCTTAACAACCTTTTGTGAGGAACTTTTTCAAAGACTTTGAAAGTCCACATCAATTATGCCATTGGGTTCTCCTTTGGGCCATACTGTACTGACATACTCACTGACATTTTAATAGATTAGTGAGACACAAGCCTAGTCTATTCTAGGAATTTATATTGGTATAATTAAGTTTTTCAGGAGTGTGAATCCACACCCCTGAGAGATGTAGTTTATATTTACCAAGCTAACCCCTGGTGTAGACAGAGCTAGGTCGACGGAAGAATCAACCTAGCTACTGACTCTGGGGGAGGTGGGTTACCTGTGACGATGGGAGAATCCCTCTCCTCAGCGTAGGGAGTGTCTATGCTGACGCCCCACAGCAACAGTGGTGCAGTTGCACTGCTGTAGGGGTTTAAGTGTAGACATACCCACAGTTTACTTTTCCAGCTGTGCTAGTTGGGTTTGTTCCCATCATTCTCATACAGCTCATTTAGAATTCTGGTTTAGTTCTTGTTTCAGCCAGTTTACCAGGCACTGACGTAAGGCTCACTGGGCTGTAACTCTCAGAATTACTCCGGACAAATTTGTAAAGCTGGGTACAACATTCCCAACCCGCTGAATCTCCAGAACAGGAGCTGATTTTAATGAGAGATGCATATTATCATTAGCAGCTCAGCCATATCGCTCTGACGTCATTTCCGAACTCTTGGGCGTTTGGCACTTGGCAGGGATCTACGCTGCTCTTGGTGGCTGCTGGCTCTTTAACTTATCAGTTGTTCCAATATCTCGTCTTCACACCTCAATCCCTGATATTCATTTCCTGAACAGAGCAGCTCCAGGGCAGGTCTCTCCCCAACATTCTCTGTGGTGAAAACTGATGCAAAGAAATGAGTCAGTCTCTCAGCATTGTCCTTACCCTCCCCAATTGCTCCTTTTCCCCCTGCTGATCCAGGGGACCCATCGATTCTCTCACAGGCTTCCTGATTTTGCTGGATTGAAATAATTCTCTGGAATTTGTTTTAGATCTCTGGCTGTTCACTCTTCTAATTCCATTTTAGCCTCGTAATTCCCATCATGCACTTCACCTGATGTATTGCATGCTCCTTTCTGCTGGCTTCACAGCGTTAATATTTTCCACTTGCTCAGGGATCCCTGTTTGGCTCTAACAACCTCTTGTGCCTGGCCGGGTGGGGTTACAATATTTCTCCCCTTGCTAATTCATTTGCTGCTCAGGGATTGTAGGTGTCTGGCTGCTGATGTAGCCTCCAGGCTGAATCTAAGGATTTAACTTCCTTGCTTTAAAGTCTTTTTGACTCACTTCACTTTGTTTTATTTTTAGACAAACTCCAGGCTGAGCTCAGTAAGTTCCATTCCCCCCTGTATCACCCTGTGTGACATTGTCTCCTGCTCAGCATGTCGGTGTTCAGGGGAATTCTCACCCCTCTGTCTGTGTTTGGTTGCAGGGTGGAGACGTGCCCAGATCTATGCAGGTACTGTACATATCACTGATGTTTTATCCATGGTGAGACCCACCTCTCCCTGAGAGCTCTCTGCTCCTTTCCCTGCACAGAGCATTTTCCTATGACATTCAATAGGCTAGAAACAGCAATGTCACCGGGGGCAGATGGAAAGGGACAGACAAAACCCAGGTTTATTGCAGAGCAGGGACATGCTCCCTTTGGGAAAGGGCTGATTAGTGATGAAATGCTGGCCCCTGGTGTCACCTTTCCAGGGCGGTACCTGGGCTCTGCAGGATGGACATTCTTATCTGGCCATAATTGAACTGAACTGCCAAGCTCTCTCTTCCCAGCAGCAGGATCAGATCAGGCTTTAGCCACAATTTCCTTCTAGTGTAACAGGACCAGGCAGGAGCTGTTCAGTGTCCCCTGGATTTGGGGGGAGGGAGGCCCTGTCCCCACTGCAGGGGCAGACACGTTTTTATAACCAGCTTGTGACACTCACCTGACCAAGTTACAACAAATTGTGCCCACGCAGCAGCTTTTCTGCCTCACAGCTGTGGCTGAGCTGTGTGTGTGTGTTTGCTCCCAGCCTGGTGCCTGACCGTCTGTGCGCCCTGTGCATGCTGGGAGAGTCTGGGCAGCTCTAACAGGGATCAGACACACATTGCAGCACCAGTGGCCCAGAGGTACATGCACTCTGGGGTATCCTACCGCATAGAGCTGGGGTGAGGGACTCCAGGGCAGTTACACAAACACCACTGGGGGTCCTGTTAGGGTCGCCACCTCTGAGGTGCAAAAAATCCAGGACATCTTCCTGCTCCGTATACACCACCTGTCCCCTCACCATCCCACCCCAGGAACTGTGTCCCTATCCCACCCCTGGGAGAGGGCACCAGCCCCCATGGGCTCTTGTTCCTGGGGCTGTGCCAGGCACCAACCTTGCCAAGCAGGACACGGTGCCAGATCTACTCCCCTCCCACCCCCGGTAGTGACCCCCCACATCCGGTACCTGCGTGGTGTAAAGAAGCCCTACTGGCCCCGAGCTCCCCTTCTCACTTGCTGCTCTCAAGCTGCCCCATCCCTGCAGCTCCCAGACTCTTTGGACCCAGAGCTGTGCAGGCACTGCCACCCCGCAGCCCCCCTGCTACAGCCACTGACACACCCAGGATTAGTAATGTCCTGGGCAGACTCACAGATTTCCCAGGACAGTGACCTGAACAAAGGGACGATTGTGGGAAACCTGGACAGGTGGCAACCCTAGGTCCTGTCCACACAGCACAGTAAAACCCAGCTGAGCCGGGTACAGGCAGCCAGACACCTACCAGCCCAGGCCACTGGCAGGGACACTGAGCTGCCAGGGTCACTAACTGTGTTAACTCCCCCACGTGCCCCACACCACGCTTAGAGCCCCCAGGGCCCTGGGCCCAGCCCAGAACAGCTGTCACCTAGACTCATGGCAATGCAGGGCTGGAAGGGACCTCGAGTGGCAGGAGTTTGTCCACTTCTTACAAACCTCCAGTGACGGGGATCCTACAACCTCCCTTGGAGCCGGGTCCAGAGCATCACTGCCCTGAGAGTTACAAAGTGTTTCCTCATCTCCAGCCTCAGTCTTCCTTGCTGCAGATTGCGCCCATTGCTCCTTGGACAGGCCCTTGCCCTGCTCGCTGGGGGCACTGGGAGTGTCACCATGTGTGAGCATCACTGTTATCACACTGAATGGCTGGGGCGGCTCAGGGCAGCAGTGAGGGCAGCTGGGGCATTTCACTCCCCAGTCACCGATCCCAGCCCAGGCTGAGAGTCCGGTTGCCAGCGGACAGGCTCACATCGTAACTCACCTTAACAGCAGCCTCACCGGCCACCTCCGCAGGGAGGCCAAGGCCTGAACAGGTTGCAGGGATGATTTCTCCCCAGGGAGAGGCTCCAGCAGGTGTCAGGGCTGAGCCATGTTGGCAGGACAGTGGAGGGCTCACACGGCTGCTGTGACATCCTCGTACCCTCCATACTCAGAGCTCCAGCAGCCGGGGTGTAAATCCAACTCGTACCCCCAGCACTGAACTCACTGACCCCCTCCTGAGGGGGGAGGGGGTGAGTAAGGGCCACCATGGGGGCCATGGTGGAGGTGCTGGGTGGAGGGGGAGAAGCTGATTGGCAGGGCTGCCAGTGTGTGATCCAGCCCTGGAGCACCCACTGATTCGGCGCCTATGCACATCTGTGTGTTTGCCGGGTGCGCAGAGCTCTCCGGGTGGAGACACTTTCACGCTGACTCAGGAATCGGTGCTGGGAGGCCCCACTGCCCAGGAGGGCTCTTGCTCCCCTGCCCTGGGGGGTGAAGGGAGGGGCCCTGGGACTGCTGTTCCCCGTCCCAGGAATGGGGTGAAGAGGATGTGGACATAGACAATGTCCCTGCTTGCGCTGTGAGGGGCAGACCCGGCTGCACCCTGGGCTTCAGAGCCTGAGCTCCAGCCTGAGGCTGAACGTCTACACAGCTACTTTTAGTGCCAAAGAGGGCACCCCGCAAGCCTGAATCTGTCCAATCCATTCTGAGACTCTCTGCCACGGGCTGTGTTGATGAACCCAAAGTGTCTCCAGAGTCTGGGTGTGAAAGTTCCCAGCGTGTCTGACCCAGGGCTGGTTAATGAGAGCGAAGGGGGTGGCTGGTGTAGTCGTTAGATGGAGACACCTGAGCCCCTGAGGCTCTGAGACGGTCTCTGTGACCATTATCTGCTCTGGGAGACGCCCAGGTGCAGCTGCAGAGGGTCTGTGCCACTAGCAGCATCCATGGGACAAATCGCTCTGGGGCAGAGAGTTCAGGCTGGAGCCGAGTCTCCATTTTCAGCCTGATTTGTGGGGTGACGTGAGATCAGGGGTCCAGGGGGAATATTTCTACCCAGGGCAAATTAAACAGCAGCTCTGGAGTGTTTCATAGCTGATGTCCTGAGTCTGGCCTGCCCGTAACTGTGTGTTTCTGGGGATGTTGACAGTCACTCACTGCAAGTCACTGGGATTTGGGCTCCTAAGTTGCTCAGACAGGTTTGCAGTGGAGCTGAGTGAAATTTGGGTGCAAATAGTTTGTTTGCAGAAAAATTATATTTCAGGTCGATTGAAACTACTTGCCAATTCATGTTGAGTTTTCTGAATAGTTTCAATGAACAGAAAAAGGTGCCACCTGCCGCTTCCCTTCTAGCCTTTAGCCCAGTGACTGGGCCCTCAGTCAGGAGTCCCAGGTTCAATCCCCCCACGTGATGTGGGGCAGGAATTGGAATGTGGGTCTCCCCACCTCAGGTGAGGGCTGGAACCGCTGGGCTCCAGGTGTCTGATCTGAGGCTCCCTCAATCTCTCCTGCTGAAGACATCCCCCTGTGTCCAAACACTGCCATGGGCAGTGGGCCAGAGCGTGGGAGTGAGAATGACTCTGTGGCCCAGTGGGTTGATCCCCACCTGGGAGCCCAGAGTCCAGCTCCCCTGCTCCAGTGACCCTGTAATTATTGATCCATAACCCCAGTGAGGGGAGGGGTTACGGCCCCTGGCACAGCAGTGTCTCAGCCATGTCAATGCCCCACTGCAAACCCCTAATGCTGACGTGCTGCGTGAGTGTGAACTGGGACTGGCCCCCAGATGGAGGGGGCAGGCTCCTGTCTGAGGATCAGAAACAGGTGAGATGCAGAGACACACGCCAGGATCTGCCTGACAATCCTGAGAGATTTGATTATCTGATTATTGTGAGTTTGTTCTGTGTGTTAGGATTGCACCGACCTCTTAGTAACAAACCAACCACACATGGCCCCAGACCAACAGAGATTTCCTGGGGCCTGCCCCCTTCACCCCTCTACACCCAGGGCACCTGCCCCTCCCTTACCCTTCCCTCACCCCTGTGCTCACCTGGCCCCTACCTCTATCCTCCCACCTTCCACTGCGCCCCACCCCCTCGTTTCAACCCATTTCTGCTGCCCTTGGCCTCTGCCCCTGTCCCCCCGCTTTGTCTCCCTGGCACATGCCCCTGGGTGTGGGTTGGGATCTGGGAAGTAGCTTGGGTGCGGGATGGGTATGGGCTCTGGGAGGGAGTTTGGCTGCAGGAGGGGGTGCAGGCTATGGGAGGGAGTGTGGGTGCAGGGTGTAGGCTCTGGGAAGGGGTGCAGACTCTAGGCTAGGGCAGGCAGTTGGGATACTGGAGGGAGTCAGGGGGTCGGCGCTTACCTCGAGCGGCTCCTGAAAGTGGCCAGCACACGCCTCTGGCAGCGGCTCCAAGACGAGTGGGCCAGAGGGTCACCATGAACTGCTGCCTGCTGCTCCCATTAGCTGCAGTTCCTGGCCAATGGGAGCTGCGGAATTGGTGCTCGGGGCGGGGGCAGTGCGTGGAGACCCCCCACCCCAGGGGCCACAGGAACATGTCGTTCCGCCGGCCACTTCTGGGAGTGGCGTGCTGCGCTGATGGGCAGGAAGCCTGCCTTAGCCCCGCAGCTCTGGTGGCGGCGGCCGGGGGCCCCCCAGGGCTTTTTACATCTCCTGGGCCTCTGGGCAGTTGCTCCCTTTGTCCCCCCCCGTGTTGGCAGCCTGGCCACCTGGCATCCCCCTCTCCCTTTTCCCCCTCTGATCCCATGTCTCCCACCCTCACGTTGCCCCCATCTGCCCCCCTGTGCCTGCCACTGCCCTCACCCCCGATTCCCACCCCACCCTCCTCTGCTCTCCTGGGTCCCGCCCTTCTCCTCATCCCCTCACCCCTATCCCTCCCCTCGGCCCCTGTGCCCACCCCTCTTCTAGCCCCATTCTGATCCCCTTTGCCCCTCTGGAGTCCTCCCGTCTACTCACCCGTCCCTCTGCCCCACTGGTGCCAGCCCCTCCCCGCCGCCCTCCTTTTGTATGCCCCCTGCTCACCCCCACTCAATCCCCCTGGCACCTGCCCCTCCCTTTGCCCCCTTCCTGCCTGGTGCCCACCCCCCTCTGCCCCACTGGATGCCCTCCCCTCTGCCCCTGGCACCCACTCCTGCCCTTCCCCTTTCCCTCCTTTTGCCTTCCCCTTCCTTTCCCTCCCCTTTAGTCCCCCTGGCACCTGTCCTACCCCTTTGGAACCCACCCCTTCCCTTGTCCCCTCTACCCCCTCCTGCCTTCCCCTCCCCTTCCCCTTGTTGGCCCTGGTGCCTGCCCCATTCCACACCCCACGACTGTCCCCCCCCCCAGTGCCCGCCTCTCCCCCACTCTGCCCCCAGGTGCCTGCCTCTTCCTTCTCCCACACAGACTACCTCCCCTACCCTTGCCCCCTGGCACAAGCTCCTTCCCTCACCCCCTGTGCTCTGGTGCCTACTTCTTCCCTCATGTTCCCTTGGCCCCCCTGGTACCCACACCTCCCTTCACACCCCTCTGTCCTTCTAGTGCCTGCGCTTTTCCACACTCCTCTCTCTGCCCCCTCATGCTCACCTGCTCCCTCACCCCCACTCTGCCCCCCACCCTCCTTGTGTCTGTCCCTCTGCTCGAACCCCTTAACCCTCCTGGGGTCTGCCCCTTCCCACCATCTCCCTCTTGGTGCCCACCCCTCCCCTCACTCCCCCTATTCCCCTCTGGTGCCTGCCCCACCCCTCAAAGCCTTTGTCCCCTGGTCACCTGCGCCTTTCCCCCATCCCCTCCTTTGCCCACCTCATGCCCCTTCCCTCGCTCCCCTCTAGCCCCCTGGTGCCAACCCCTCCTTTTTAACCCCCTCTGTCTCCCTGGTGCCTGCCCCTCCACTCACACCTTGTGTCAGCTGGTGCAACCCCCTTCCCTCTGCCCCCCTCTGTGCCCCAGTTCCCCTTCTCTTACCCCCCTTTGGCCCCCTGGTTCTCACTCCTCCCCTCTCTTCCCCTAGGCACCAGTCCCTCCCCTCATCCACCCTGTACCCCCTGGTACCTGCCCCTCCTCTTCCATTCCGCGGCTCACCCCACTCTGTTCCCTGACACCAGCCCCTCCTCTCTGCTCTGCCCTCCAGTGACCGTTCCTGACCTAGCCACCTCCTCTCCCCCAGGTTCCTGCCTTACTCTGTCCCCCTGGTGCCTGCCTGTTCCCTTCCCCACACCCCATGCTCCAGGTGCCTGCCCCACTCCTCATCCCCCCACCCCTGGCACCTGACCCTCCCCTTGACTCCCACCTGCCCCTCTGGAGTCCAGCCCTTTCCTCATTTCTACTGCCCCTTGGAGCCCCCCCATTCCCTTACACCCCCCTTTCCCCCTGCTACCTGCCCCTTCCTTTGCTTCCCTGTGCCTGCTGGGGTCTGTCCCATTTTTCTTGGTGCCCACCCCTCCCCCAGGGCCACCCGGGGGGAGCAAGTGGGGCAATTTGCCCCAGGCCCTGGGCCCCGCAGGGGCCCCCACGAGAATGTCGGTGGCTCCCCTTCACCCCCGCTTTCCCCCATCCCCCGGCACCTCAGCACACCATGTCCAGGAGCGGCCCCGGACAGCGCTGCAGCAAGCGGCGTGGCTCCAGCGGGGCCTGAGCTCCTCCCGCTCGGAGCCACGTGGTAAGGGGGTAGGGGTGGGAGCTCAGGCCCCACTGGAGCCACAGCGCTGCAGCGCTGTCCAGGGCCGCTCCTGGACGTGGTGCGATGAAGCTCTGGGAGAGGGGGGAGGCGGGGGTAAGTGGCATGGTAAGGGGGCTGGGACCGGGCACCTCCCGACCACATCCCCCCACAGCCCTGACCCCCAGCTCCGAGCCCAGCCCCCCTGAGCTGGACACCCCCCTGACCCCATCCCCCCCACAGCCCTGAGCCCAGACCCTGTGAGCCGGGCACCCCCTGACTCAGAGCCCAGCTCCCCACCCAGCCCTGGGCAACAGCAGCGCCACCCCCAGGCAGTGACAGCCCATTGGCACCAACCAGCACCATCATCCAGCGACAGCCCATTATGTAATTGCAAATGTATACATACCAGTAAAGCATTTAATGTTTTTAAATAATGTACTTTGTGTATTCTCAAATTATTAAACATTAATTTTTGAATGTATTTCACTGGTTATTTTTTACATTTCCAAATACATGTTACTATAGTATTGCAACTTTTTTTTATGGAAGGGGCCCCCGAAATTGCTGTGCCCCAGGTCCCCTAAATCTTCTGGGCAGCCCTGCCCTCCCCTGACCCCCTGGAACCTGCCCTGCCCTTCTCCCCCCACTCCTGGTGCCTGCTCCTTCCCTTGCCCCACCCCCATTGCTCTTGTGTCTGCCCCTCCCCTTACTTGTCTTTGCCCCTCCCCTTTCCTCTCCCAGCATCAACCTGACCCCTCCCCATTACTCTCTTGCCCTCACCTTCCCCAACCACACTTTGCCACCTGCCCCCCCATGCTCCTGTCGTTCCCCTCAAGTTCACTCTCATGAGCAGATGGGGCCCTGACTCCCCTCGGGCAACAACCCCCCAATCAGTGATTAACAGGGATGCAGGTTAATTTCCCTTTGATCCCAGTGACCAGCCCCTTCCCGACACTGACTCTGTGACTCTCTCCCCAGTGGACGTGACTCTGGATCCAGATACAGCAAATCCCTGGCTCGTCCTGTCTGAGGATCGGAAACGTGTGCGATTCGGAGACACACAACAGGATCTGCCCAACAACCCTGAGAGATTTGATACATACCCTGAAGTTCTGGGTGCTGAGGGGTTCACGGGCGGGAGGCGTTACTGGGAGGTGGAGGTGGGAGACAAGACTAGATGGACTCTGGGGGTTTGTAGGGAATCTGTGAACAGGAAGGGGGAAAGCTCATATTCACCTGGGAATGGATTCTGGGCCATGTGGCTGAGGAAAGGGGAATACAAGGCCTTCACCTCCCCCCCGACCCTCCTCCCCGTGAGCGTCAGGCCCAGCCGGGTGGGGATTTTCCTGGACTATGAAGCGGGCGAGGTCTCATTTTACAATGTGACTGACAGGTCCCATCTCTTCACTTTCACCAATACCTTCTCCGGGACGCTCCGCCCTTTCTTCTGTCCTGGTGTCAGCGCTGGGGGTACAAATGTGGCGCCCCTGATAATCTGCCCGGTCCCAGCTCAGGCCGGAGGGAATCTCGGTCCTTGACAGCGACACCCACGGCACAAACTGTCCCATCCCAGCACCGCTGCTCTTCCCACCCTCCCCTCCCCCAGTGCTGCAGGCCAGTTACTGCAGCAACTGGACTTTTTGTGCTGACCGGACGCTGCCAGTTTCCCTTTTCAACTGGAGGTTCCAGTCGGAAACCAGACACCTGGCAACCCCCAGCCCTCAACTTTCCCCGTCCGCTGCCCCAGGGGTAGCAGGTGGTGGTGGATGGGGTCATTCACATCTGTCAGAATTTTCTACCCCTGTGAAATCTCAATGTAAAATATGAAAGAAAAAGATTATTCTAATTTAGAAACTATTTTATAACAAGGTATAAATACAAGAATATTTTCATTTACATTTCAACCGCATTTCAAAAACAAGCATCTAAACATATTTTTAGAAATGGTAGTATTTACATTTATTTTTTGATTCTTCCCTCAAATCTATATTGAAATTTAATTTCTCTAAATAACATCATTTGTATTTCAACTGTGGAATTGCAAGAAATCCAAAATATTTATCTTAACAAAATAAACTATTAAATTGTCAGGCTGGGTTGTTCAGTGACGCTGTACATGTGTCATAAACATCACAACTACACACGTGTAATCTCTTCTACAATCCCCATTTTTTAATTTATTTTTATTTATAAATATTATTTGCAGGCAATGTATTGTCAGTGTCCACTGTTGATTTCAATATACTGCCGGGCTCTTCATGTTCTTGGTTATAAGGACACAACAAATGTAGTTTGATAAAGAAATAGAGAAGGGGTGGTATTCCTTTACTGAATCACCAGAAATTAACTTAATTATATTAAAGACCCTGGCATATAATGACACATAACATGAAATTTGGTGAAGCTTTATTGGGAAACCTTTCTTCTCAGCCATAAATCAGTTGAAAGGGTGACATTTTTGTTGTCATGTGAGGTTTAGAGTACAAAGAAAAGAAAGTTGCTCCAGGAAATTCTTCACAATTCCTCTGGGTTCTGTCCACCACCTTCTGGAATGCTCTGTAACAATAGTGACCGATTGGTCTAATTCCTTTAAATTAGCAACTGAACCTAATTTCGTAAAGAGCTAGCTGAGCAGTGTAGGAGGGGAGGTACATCACATGGCTTTGCTAGGACTACTTTTTTAAACATGAGGTGTTATGAACATTTTCAATGTAATAATTCAGTCTGAAGATTTATTCACAATGTGCCATTCATGGCAGTGTGCCCCAAACTTAACTTGATTATTTGAAAATAAATACCCTGAAATTATCTTTTGATTCATAGAATCATAGAATATCGGGGTTGTAAGAGACCTCAGGAGGTATCTAGTCCAACCCCCCTGCTCAAAGATTGATTTATTTGTGGTTTTTATCCAGTCTGCTGCTGTCTAGGTGGCATGGGCTGCTGAAGCAATGTGTTTTTCCTAGTTTTTAACAGGGAAATTTTAATCTAAAAATAGATAATTTCCCCCTAAAATTTCCTTAAGAAACACCTGTGTTCCTTTCCCTATTTCTCACTGAATTATGTGTAATTACTCTGGTTTCTTATTCAATCTTATTGTTTTATTACATGGGGAAATATGTTGGCAAATAGGTCAATATACAACATGTTTTTTATTATCTGACAAGACATAAAAATGTGTTGTCACTCACAATTTACAGCATGAAGTGTTATGAAGAGATTGCAGGCAATGTTCAAAATTAAATTTCTAACTATGAATGGGCTCCCCCATCACTTCCTGCAACCCCTGGCTGGCAGACCTCTTTGTGAATTAAGCAGCAGGCAGTCTGCCAGGGAACCTCCACCAAGTGTCTTTATGACTTTTTATGGTGCATCCCAACATAGCAGCAGTTATGAAGAGCCCCCTTCCTGCTCCAGACTTTTATACTGCTGCTTTCTTCTCAGCGCTGAGCTACTGACCTCCTCAGGCTCAAGTGATCCCCTCTACCCCTTCCAAACCCAAACTACTCAGTCCCTGCTACTCTCACTGCACCCAGTGCTGGCTTCCAAAGGGCTCAGTTTGTAGCTGCTAACAGCCCCCTGTCATAGAATATCAGGGTTGGGAGGGACCTCAGGAGGTCATCTAGTCCAACCCCCTGCTCAAAGCAAGACCAATCCCCAGACAGATTTTTGCCCCAGATTCCTAAATGGCCCCCTCAAGGATTGAACTCTCAACCCTGGGTTTAGCAGGCCAATGCTCAAACCACCAAGCTATCTCTCCCCCCCATGCTTGTGTAATTCACCCTTTAGTGAAAATAATACCACATGTAAACTGTTATCTCATTATTCAATTCAGAACCCAGATCTGCCAGTATCTGCTCTGCACAGCCATGTCGATATATAAGTTTACATGTTTTCTTCTCCACCTCATGTGCTGTCATAGATCTAAGTGGAAATTCTTCTACCTATTTAGAAAAATCATCTGTAACTGTCAGGACACGTTGGTATCATTTCTGTGATACTGGATAGAGCCCGATTAAATCTGCTCTCAGCAATTCCCAGGGTTTAACAACCTATGTGCAAGAACACGGGCTAGAGCAGGGGCAGGCAACCTATGGCACGTGTGCCGAAGGCAGCACGCGAGCTGGTTTTCAGTGGCACTCACACTGCCTGGGTCCTGGCCACTGGTCCGGGGGGCTCTGCATTTTAATTTAATTTTAAATGAAGCAGCTTAAACATTTTAAAAACGTTATTTACTTTACATACAACAATAGTTCAGTTATATGTAAGCAGAGTCAGGATGAGCTCTACCCTGACATCTGGTGGTGAATTATGGCGAGTGTGGAAAAGAACTCCAGGGGCTGATCTTGTTTGCATAGGCACACCCACCCGCCTGGCATGAAATAACAGCAACTGAGAGTGGTTACTTTGGCTGGTGTGGGATCCCCAGTTTCTCTGTTATTGGGGCAGGAAGAATAAAGTTTTGTTACCCTGATTCTGTGAATCAAGGCCAGTGGAACTGTTGTATGACAGAAGGACTCACCATTACCTAAGTAGCACTTGCTTGTCAAGGGGCATGGGTTACAAAACCCAGTGGATTGAGAGAGGATGGGGGTGGGTATTTGTATCTGATGGTATGGTGCCCCTTGTGGGCTTGAACAACAGTTGTACCACCTCCTCTTTCCACTGTTGAATGTCAGAGCTAACTTTGATTCCATTAGGAGTCTAGTTACAGACTGCTGAGCTGAATTCACTTTGGGCCAATGGTGCACCAGCACTGGGGCTCCCCTACTATGAGCTGAAATTACTAGGAGCTGAAATCACTGAGTGCTGTGTTAACTAGTGGGAGAGCCTGAAGTTATATTGCTAAGCAGCTGGAGGAACAATTTGCGGGGAAGACTGGAGGAGCAGCGAGCAGTGCGGAGCCTTGTGGGGACGGTTGGAGCGGCCCAAGGAACGGCAGCTGTTTGCGGGGATGGCTGGAGTGGCTCACAGGTCGGTGAGCGGAGCAGAGCAGCTCGTAGAGCAGACCAGTTTGTGGGATGGCAGGAAGTGGACTGGCTCATGGTGAAGGCTGTGGTGGAACCCCACGGAGAGACGGCCGGCTGGCCTTGGATCACGTAAGGTGCCCCTTAACACCCTGTGTGCCCCCCTTTTACTCTGGGGCTGCACTGACCAGGGACAGAGACTTTGGGGGTTGTTGGACTTTTGGGACTTTGGGTGGTTGCTGGCCCCAAGAGACTTTGGGGGTGTTGGACTTTGGGGACTCTGGGTGATTTTTGGGTTGCTAGATTCAAGAACCAAAGGAAAAGGACACAGCCCAATTTGCTGGGGTGGGCCTTTTGCTCATGGTTTGTGTTATGAATCCTGTTTGTGGTGTTTTTTCCAATTTAATGCTGATGTCGTTTACCTCATGTTATTAAATATTTTCTGCTACACTCAGACTCCGTGCTTGCGAGAGGGGAAGTATTGCCTCTTAGAGGCACCCAGGGGGTGGTATGTAATTGTCCCAGGTCACTGGGTGGGGGCTCGAGCCAGTTTTGCATTGCATTATTGAAACGGAACCCCTAGATACAGAACCCGGCCCTTGTTGCTGCCAACTTAGATGGGCAGAAGGGTTACATATATATTATAGACTTATAGAAAGAGACCTTCTAAAAACATTAAAATGTATTACTGGCACGCGAAACCTTAAATTAGAGTGAATAAATGAAGACTCGGCACACTACTTCTGAAAGGTTGCCGACCCCTGGGCTAGAGTTATCATTTGGATCTTCCCTATGTCATTTTTGTTATAATCCCATACATAGTAAGCAAAGTAAATGTTATAATGTGGTTTCTGTAATAGTTGATGTCTCCACACAGTCAGAATCTAACTTTTGGTGTTTTTCAGAAGTAAATAAATACAGGCCAAACTTCTGCAACTGAAAACTTGCATAAATACACTGTGCAGGGCCTGTGATGCCCATGCTCCAGCAATATTCAGGGCCCGGGGGCCTGGCTCCACCAATGTTCAGGGCTGGGTGTTTCCCACAGCCCTGCCTGCCACCCCCACATGCCTCCCCCAGAATGTCCCTGCCTGCACCCTGGGCAGCGGGTGGCTTTCCTGCTGCTCTGCAATGCACTCCCTCACCGGCTGCTGCTGCTGGCTACAACAAAGGGACCATCACCGGCGGCAGGCTGAGGCGACTGCTATGCCAGAAGAGGGAGGAGAGGAGGTGCACATATGATGGCAGCCCCCTCACCCCGGGCACCCACCAGGCGCTGACTCCGACGCCGAGGGGGCTTCCTGGACTCAGGACCTGAGCAGCTGGGACTTGGGTGAGTGTCGGACTCATGATACCCTGCCCCCACACCCGCAATCGCGACTCCTGCACCACGCTTGGCAAGGGGCAGCCCCATCCCCTATCGCCAGTGAGGCTATGGTGAGGGGCAGCAGCAGAGGCAGAGGTGCACACGGGACGGCAGCTCCCCCGCACTGAACACCATGGAAGAGAGGGGTCTTCCTGGACCTTCCTGGTCACCACTCCTGCCCCAGGCTGGCTACGGGACAGCCCATCCCCCACTGAACAACGATGAAAAGTGTTTGCTGCCTCCTGATGAACAGCGCAAAAGAAGGGGCTACATTTTGTTTCAATTTTAGAAAATATTTGCTTTTGAGGGTTATTGATCCAAGAGTGCTGGGTTGTTTCCGTATTCAAAAGAGTATTAATAAACTTGATGTTCTTAGTTGAATATATTTTTCTGACTATAGTGATATTGTGGAATAGAGGGAAACTGTTAAACGCTTACTGTTTCCAGTCCACTTTTACATTATTTTAAAAAATATAGATCGGCTTACAAAGCAGGTGCAGGGGGAGGGGAAGGGGACTTAGACCCATTCTGGGCACCACCGAAAATTATACAAACCTGACGCTGTGCCAGCACAATGGGCAATAGAAGTCATTGCTGCACTATGTCATCTATTAGATCACATGGGCACTTGTTAGACCTGATTAGAGGCTTTATTGTGCAGCAATAATAAATACAGATAATGATAAACAATTAGCTTGGCTAATGTTTAAAAACACTTCAGATGTATTTAACATGGGGAAAGATGCAAAGTGTTTGATTTAATGGGCAGCCATCCACTCAGGTCCACTTCACTGCAGGGGTTGTAAAGTTAAGTCCAATCCAAGCAGGACATTTGCCTTGCATGAAATCCTGTATGAACCCCCTCCTGGAGTGTCCTCATTTCTGTCCCCACCAATTGTGTCTGAGGAGGGGGGAGGCGAATTCTAATGTGGCTGCATCCTCCAGACTTTCCAGAGTCCCCCATCCTAGCTGTTGGGGGTGGGGAGGGGGCTGCATGAGGGGATTTGCCCATCCCAGCTCTGGAGGGACCCATCCAGACAGGCAGGACTGTGGTCAGAGATATGACTGAGAACAGGAGGTCTCATGGGGAGTGTGAGATGTTTATGGAGAACTGGTTCTAGGATCAGTATTTTCTGTGGCCACCATCTAGGGGGTTCTATTGTTTCTGGTTCTGTACATAAAGATTTTAGGGGGGGAAGCAGCAGGAGGGATGGGGAGAAATTAACAAAGGGGAAAGTGAGGCTGAGTCACATGGGAATCATCCTGGCAGTGAGATCTGTGGGGTTGGGGAACCATCCCCCCAGGGCCAGCGCTGGCCTCCCCATTATTCCAGGTTGCCTCTGGGAGCCCTGCATCACCAAGCCCCCTGAGACGTCACAGTGCATATGAGCTGAAACAGCCCCACAGCCACCTCTGTGCCCTGCTCTGGGCCTCTCCCTGTGCTGCCTGCAGGCTAAGTGAGGCACAGGCATCGGTAGCAGCCTGGTGTATTGCAGCCTCCAGGACTCCCCAGTGGCAGCAGGCGGTGCTGCCCCCTGCAGTGTGTCAGCTGCACTGCACAGCAGTTACATTCCTGCTGGGACTTCACTCCACCCTCCCCCAAGGAGTAGCTGCCCCTGCTGGTGACAGGTCTCTGCAGGGCCAGGGCCCCTAAGCAAGAGCCCCTGGTGAGTCGCACTGGAACACACAGTGCAACAGGAGAGAGTCTAAGGAGAGATCCTGGGGGAAGCAGAATCAATTGTGAACAGGCCCTAAAGTGCCTGTAGCTAGTTCCATGAGGTGAGGCCCATTGTTGTGAAATAATGAATGAGACTAAATTTCCCCTCCCTGCTCCTCTCCCAGCTGCCCAGGCTGCTGCAGCCCCCCCCCACCCCACCCCATCCCTGCTCCATCTCTAGGAGGCTCTCACCTGCCCAGTCTGCCTCAATTTTGAACTGTGGGCAGAATTTCTGCTGAGTCTGCATCACTCGCAGCTGGGAGGAGTTAGAGGGAGACTTTCACCAACAGGTGTAAATACCGTCCACCGTCCCAGCAGGGTGTGTGGAGTCCTCCTGCAAAATCCCTGCCCTGTTCACCAGAACCAAACTGGCTACAGCAGGGGCTTCCCCATGAGGAGTTATTGTCCCTCCCACTGCTGTAAGTGGCTTCTCAATAGACCACAGAGGGGATTAAAGGTGCTGTTACCCCCAACTCTTTCATCAAGGGCCCCCATTTGCCCACCCCACCCAGTGTCAGGGGCCCCAAGTGTCTCCCATTTCCTGCTTCCACATTTCTGACACAATCAGGGCAGTTCTGCCCGCTGATGCCTAGAACATTTGCTGAAGTGTTGGAATTGATCAGCTGCAGCATTGAACCATTATTGTGTTACAGACAGAGAGGTGAAATGCATTGAGCTGAATGTAAGGCCTCTGTACCTCAAAGCAGCATCCTGGAACCCCCATATTCACCACTGTCAGATAATTATGATATGTTTTGTACAAAGTATGCCTTGTGAGGTATCATTTTAAAAGTCTGTTGGATTGTATGTGTTATTGTATGTGAATTTATTAATTATTGTTATATGTGTTACTAAAATATGTTGTCAGGTTGGGAACACCACAACTAGCCTTTCAGGCACAACAATGGAGTAGCCAGACAGCGGTTAGTGGCTCATCAACACCCACCAAAGAAAGAATCCACTAACCAGAGACTGTGTACAATGGAGACGGCTTTACCAATGGGGACTGACTGACCCCCACGTCACAGCATAAGATCTTTCCAGCAAGATGGAAGAAACTATAAAAGAAGGCGGTCCCAGGCTGGAAAAGAGTCCCAGCCTGTGTATTGAGGAACTAGAACATCTGTTAGGGTGAGACACTGCTTGATTCAAATCCTCTTTAGTTTGTAGAACTTAGCCTGTGAATTTATTTTCATTTCTTAGGTAACCAGCTTTGATCTCTACATTTGCTTCGTATAATCACTTAAAATCTATCTTTCTGTAGTCAATGAATCTGTTTGATATTTAATCTAAAACTGTGTGTTTTGGTTGAAGTGCTTGGAAAATCTCAGCTCAGTTGATGAAGGCTAGTGCATGTTCTATCCAAATCGAGGGAGGGGGCGGACTGGGTAATGAACTTATATTGGTCAGGCTTCTGACCAGTGCAGGACGACACAGTTCTGGGGTGCAAGGCTGGGGAATAATAATAATTAAAGGAGATCCTAGAACTGGAAGGGACCTTGAAAGGTCATTGAGTCCAGCCCCCTGCCTTCACTAGCAGCACCAAGTACTGATTTGGCCCCAGATCCTTAAGTGGCCCCTTCAAGGATTGAACTCACAACCTTGGATTTAGCAGGCCAATGCTCAAACCACTGAGCTATCCCTCCCCCCTAAATTGGCTGGAGCCTCCCTATTGATACTTCATGAGTGTCTGGGAGATCATTCATGTAACACAGCTGGGTGTGTCCCTGCCTGTGGATGTCTGTGTAAGTGCAGCACCTGCCATTGGTTTGTGGTTTGACGTCAGTATCACAGCATGAGAGGGATACCCCAGGTTGGTGAAAAAGAGGGCTCAGTGATCCCACAGTCCAGGTTGCACCCTAGGGACCCCGTTACAGCCTCTCAAATGCAGCCGAATATGGAGGAAGGGCTGAACACTCCAAAGAGTCAAGTTCCTAAGTCCCTATTTTAGGCACTAAGTCCTGGTTTTGGCACCACCGTGCTGCTCAAAGCCTCTGTCAAACCTGTCGGTGCCTAAATTCACTTGGCCCCTAAGTTTTTTAAAGTAAAAGTTTCCTTGCAGCTATGCTTGTGTCTCTAGGCACGTGCAATGCTGCCTCCCTGTGGGCATCTGGGCCCTTTAAATCCCTGCCCGAGCCCGGTTGCCGGAGCGCCGACGGGAATTTAAAGGGTCCAGGGCTCCCCGCAGTGGCTGGAGCCCTGGGCCCTTTAAATCACCACCACGGAAGCCGGTCCAGTCCGGCACGGCGTACTGGCTCTTGCCAGTACACCATACCGGACCGGACCGGCTTACTTTCACCTCTGGATCCACTCCACAGATGGGCGCTCCCTTCTCACCTCCTTGGACAGGCTTGGCTGAGAGACGAAGGACTAAATGGGATCAGAGACTGAAAACTCCTCCCAGCTCTAGAGCTGATCCTGGCTTGTGCAAGGTTCAGACATGGTCACAGCCCAGGATGTCCCTGCTCTGGGGCTAAATATTTGAATCCAATCTCCCAGCTTTAAGCCCAGCTCTGATCTCACCTCTGGAGCAAACCACCCTGACAACCTGCCTGACTCTAACCCCACAGAGGGAGAACAGCACCCGCCCTGGATCTCACATGATGGCAGCATCCCTGGCAGGACCCTTGGCTAAAAACAAGGCAGGGCAGAGGCCCAAAGCATGTCCCAAGGTGTTTGCAAAAGAAAACTGGGATTTTTTCCCTCCTGCATTGTTTCAACAGCTCCTGGGATGCATCCACTAGAGGAACCCACAGCTCAGGCTGCCCTGTCTGCTTGAAGTCAGTCACCAAGAGGTACCCAGCGGTGAAGACTAAAAACTAAGGGCCACGTCATGAGCTTGTGTAAATTGTTACACTTCCATTGAGTTCATGGTAGTTTGGACTATTTACACCAACTGGGAATCTGGGCCTTTGATTTCCGTCAAGCGATGTCAGTTTACATCAGCTGGGGATCTAGCCCATTACACAGCTATAAATCCATATTTTTTGCCTGCCAATCTGATCTGAAGCTGATTCAAAAGTTCTGAACCGGTCCGCACTTTCTTAGCTCTTTGCCCCATGGGTTTAATTACAAGTGTCACTTTTATTGGTGACGGAAAATGGTTCAGTCCCACTAGGGATAGAACTTCGGAGGAATTCAGTGTTGCACAGTTTTCAAATATCTAATCTTCAACTTCTGTTGGAATGGATGGCCAGGAATCTTTCTTACTTTCGTTCTTTCTTTCTTTCTTTCTTTCTCAGCCATTACATTAATTTTTCTCTTACTACAGACAGCACTAAACTAAAAAGCTCAATGGGCTGCAGATGCAATGCTGAATGACTTTTTAAAAATATTTAGTTCACATTGGTCGCCCAGCAGGTGTAAATTGGCTGTAGCTCCTTGGGAGTCAATGGGCCCTGCTGCCTGTTCTGTAGAGTTTTAATCGCCCACTTCATGTTAATTGCCCACTTCATTTTAAGTGGTCTCCTACAACATGTGTGATCCCCTTATGCATAACAATCTGTCCCACCTTGTACTGATCGTGGACACTATGGTTCTCTTCTCCAGACCAGAGGAAGAGCTCTGTGAAGCACAAAAGCTTGTCCCCTCCACCAACAGAAGTTGGTTCAATAAAAAATGTTACCTCACCTTCTTTGTCTCTCTCAAAATCTTGAAAAGTCTTGCAGGATGGGAAACATGTTTTGAGGGCTGGAGGAAAATGCCTGCTAGTGAGCTATTGAAAGAGCTCAGCCTGTTTAGATTATTAAAAAGATCGGGGTGGTGACGTCTGTGACGTTATTGATATAATCTGGGACCATATAGATCATTGTTGCAACCAAGGTCCTGTAGTGGCACCCAAATCTTGTATAAAGGGGGTCAGATGGGGTGTCTAAGACAAGGTTATGGATTACTGGTTATGATTATGCTGTCTATATGTGTGTATCAGTTTTATAGTTGAAGTTATGAATATTGGCTCTATACTGTCTGTACTGCAAACTTATGCGATGCTTCTGGGTGACATCCCAGACAAGCTGGTGTTAGCTCTGCCTAGCCTGCTTGATGGCCCATTAAGAACCATCAGCTATACAATGGACTCATTGAGAAAAGGCAAATATGCCTTGAGACTCAGCAAAGTATGCAGGAACTGGCCCATGTGACTCCAGACTCCATTTTGCTGTAATTTTCCACAGTAAGAACAAAGAGGTGTTCTTACACCTGGAAAAGACTATATAAGGCTGATGCCTCATCTCCATCTTGTCTTCAATCCTGCTTCATACCTCTGGAGGAACTTTGCTACAAGCTGAAGCTCTGAACAAAGGACTGAGGGCCCATCCCAGCGGGGGATGTATTCCAGAGACTTGATTTGAACCTGCAGTTTATTCTATCGCTGCTGCAAGCCTGAACCAAGAACTTTGCCATTACTGTATGTAATTGATTCCATTTAACCAATTCTAACTCTCATCTCTATCCATTTCCTTTTATGAATAAACCTTTAGATTTTAGATCCTAAAGGATTGGCAACAGCGTGATTTGTGGGTAAGATCTGATTTGTATATTGACCTGGGTCTGGGGCTTGGTCCTTTGGGATCAGGAGAACCTTTTTCTTTTTTGGGGTATTGGTTTTCATAACCATTTGTCCCCATAACGAGTGGCACTGGTGGTAATACTGGGAAACTGGAGTGTCTAAGGAGATTGCTTGTGAGACTTGCGGTTAGCCAGTGGGGTGAGACCGAAGTCTTCCTGGTCTGGCTGGTTTGGTTTGCCTTAGAGGTGGAAAAAACCCCAGCCTTGGGCTGTAACTGCCCTGTTTGAGCAATTTGTCCTGAGTTGGCACTCTCAGTTGGGTTCCGCCAGAACCGCATCGTCACAACGTCATTGAAGTGTTGAAGTGACTTCATGGAGAGAAAATATCAGGTATTAAAGGGCTCATTAATCTAGCAGAGAAAAGCATAACAAGACCCAGTGGCTGGAAACTCAAAAGAGACCAATTCATATTAGAAATAGGGCACAAATATTCAACAGTGAGGATGAATCACCAAAGGAACAAACTAGAAAGGGAAGTGGTGGGAATTCCCCATTTCTTGATGTCTTCTAATGAAGACTAGATGCCTTTCCGGAACGCATTTAGTCAAAAACTAGCTACTATGCTATACAGAAAGCATGTGATATGCAGGATGTCAGATTACATGCTCTAATTGTCTCTTCTGTACATAAAGTCTGCTAATTTATGAAAAAACTGAGCGTAGATGGGGAAGAGCCTCTCATGTTCTACTGTGTAGTCGGTGTCATCCCCACAATGAAGAGTCATTGAGTGGGGTGATCCAGGGGAGCAGCTCAAACATCCAATGTGGCTGGACAGGGGCAGGACATCAGCACTGCAGGGGAGGGGTGGGTGTGGCACTGACATCACAAAGGCCTTTGGCAGTACCTCAGCCTATTGGACAAAGGTTGTGAGGAGGCGATGATCTCACAA
>NW_020689401.1:0-1060 GCF_002925995.2 Terrapene triunguis
GGTGCAGGAGGGGTGCGGCAGGGGGCTCAGGGCAGGGGGTTGGGGTGCAGGGAGGGGGTGTGGAGTGCAGGAGGGGGCTCAGGGCAAGGAGGTTGAGGTGCAGGAGGGGGTTGGGGTGCAGGCTCTGGCCTGGCGCCACTTACCTGGAGTGGCTCTGGGGTGGCAGCGATGCGCAGCGGGGCTAAGGCAGGCTTCCTGCCTGCCCTGGCCCCGCGCCGCTCCTGGAAGTGGTCAGCACCATGTCCCTGTGGCCCCTGGGGGTGGGGTGGGGGGCAGAGGGTTCCGCACGCTGCCCTCGCCTGCAGGCACCGCCTCCCATTGGCTGGGAATGGGAAACCGTGGCCAATGGGAGTTTCGGGGGAGGTAGCAGGAAAGAGGTTCTCCTTTCCTGAGTGCCCAGCACAGAAAGCCAGTCCTCCTAGCTTAGCTGGGCAGAATGAACATGGGATAAGTCAGTGGGACAACCATGTTGATTAGAGAATGATTAAAGCATTGTGGAAACCGAATACAAAAGGGATAGAAAATACCTTTTATTGGTAAAGGGATCAAGAAAATGAAAGGTAAATCTCCCAGCTGCTGGAGTCATCATCAGAGACTCAAGCTCGCTATACTGATAATTGGAGATGGGTTGGAGATTCCCCCCTGAAGGCTGCTCTCACACAAAGCGGGTTTCCAAAGTGCTGCCTTCTGGCTCCCCTATTCCACATCCCCTGCAATGTTGGGAAAGTGTTGCAAAGAGCATGTTAGCCAGGTGCCTGGGTAGTACGTCAGAGGAAATCCTGACATCTTTCCTCCATACACACTGTGATAGACTTACTGTTCTCTCTAGCATGTGCCTAGCTAAAACTCGGAAGGCAGGGAAACCATTTTTATAAATGTTTCCACCGAAGCACTTGTTTTGTGTTGTAGAACCGTGCCCCAGTCCCTAAAACCACCCTTCTCTAATATGTAGCTCTAGGGTGAGAGAGATGCTAGGGGAGCAGTGGTCACAAACCCCGGCTGGAGGGGCAAGGCCAGATGTTTAATATGGGGAGATGGCTGGATAAATTCCAGTGGAAAT
>NW_020689401.1:1160-4998 GCF_002925995.2 Terrapene triunguis
GAGCCGCCAGTAGACAAAACGTACGAAGCTGCTCTTGAGACTATTCAGAATATGAGTAAAGTAGTGGATTCACTCTACAACAAAGCCAAGAAGCTAACATAGGTGAGTGGGTGTGAGGAGCCGAAGCACACAACTGCTCAGGTTCATTTCTTTTGGCTCCTAAGCCTAGGTACAGCGTGTGCCTATGCTTCTCACTTCCTTCCCCTTGATTGACAGTGGCTCTTTTCTCTTGCAGAGTTGACTTTGGTAGCTGTCATTTGGAGAGTGTGTGTGACAGGAGAGTGAAACCTTTGGGAAAATGCTAGGAGACTTTTTTCTTTGTTCTACTTTTCGCTCGGAAAGTTTTTAAACGTCCTCATCCGGTGCATCTTGTATTCCATACGATGCGTGTTCCAGTTTCCATGTAACGTTTACTGGCCAAACTTTGTATCGGGGGGGAAATATTGTTTAAAAAAAAGAGGGATTCTAAATAAAAGGAAAAAGGCTTACACTACCTAAACATGTGCTTTCCACTTCCTGAGGGATGGCAGAGAGAGTACAGCAGGGGCAAGGTTTTATCCTCAATAGCTACCCAGCTGCCGAGGAAACAGTTCCATTTCTTCCCTCTACTCTGGAATCGGAGACTTACTGACCGTGTATAAGAAGCCACGTTTTACTCCATTTGTACTGAACCAAAAAACCCTTATGTACAGACTGCTGGTTTATTTTTAAATCTTAACTAACACCTTTAATACCCCCCAAAGCAACTCCATATTGACTCCCAGAAGCCCACTTCAGAATTGCCACTGAGCTAGATGAGCTCAACGGTGTCTAGATCTAGGCCAGCTTCTAACAAAGGGAACAGCACAGGTTTCCCCTGGAGGCCTGTATTGCATGCTATTGTTTTAAAATAGAGTAGACTCTAAATGTTTTAACTCCCCTTCCTCCCCCCCGCATTGTTGGGAAGAACAAGTGAGCAGGTGTTCTCTAAGTGTTCACCTCCCTGTGAGAGCCAAATGTCCAAGTGGGAAGGCAGTCTGCTAGCATAGGCACTGATCAGATTGTCATTATTCAACTCTGCTGTATAGTATATTTCCTTAAACATCTGATGTAAGACAAATCGGCCCCTCTGGAATGAGCTTGTGTAGCAGTCACTAGTTACTGTTTCAAAGTGATATACATGGGAGGTGGAGCATGGTGTATTCCAGCATGTTTCATTTTATGGTGCGATTACGAGCAAGGTTTTAATGCAATTTGGGCAGTGTAAGCTTCTGCATCTCTGTCGTGCTGATCTTTATTTTCCTTTCCTTCTGTCTCCCTTTCTCTCTCCCTCTCCATGTTTTCTTACTAAATTTATATTTTATAAAAGGATTCTGTTTTATCAAAAGAGATTTTGCCTTCACACTAAATCTTAGACTGGCTGATTTTTTTTTTCTTCCCCCTCCCCCCCTGCTTTCTATCCACATATTTTAACTTTCTCTGGTATTTTTTTAAACTCTCCATCTCATCCAGTTGGTCACTGTTTGGGTTTTTGGCACCATCAATATCAAATGTACAAACGGTTCTTGCTAACCAACACCAGGTATATCTGATGTTCAGATGAGTTCCAATAAAGTAATTTTTTTTTCAAAACCTGTCTCCTGTCTTCAGCTGTTGAGGCAGAGAACATGCATATTTGGTGTTGTTTCTTTTGGCCAAGGGGAGTAAAGCTTACAAAGCAAGCTGCATATCCATCCAAAGTGCACTACATTAGGAGATGGGATATTATTTCTTTCTGAACATTGAAGCTCGAGGGAGCATGTTTTAAGAAGCGTCACACAGGTCTGCAAAGCAAAATAACTTTGTTTACCTGTAATTGTTTGGCCATGACCTTTTAACCTTCCTGGAAAACGTTCCAACCCCTTGCAGCTGTAGAGAAATGAAGCCAAACTTTGGAAAGCATAGTAATGCAGTTCACAGGCTTTTCTAAAGCCCAGAAGAGATCTTTATTATCTCATTTGATCTGCATAACACAGCCTGGATTTACGGGTGAAATACTTGCATCAGGCCCCTCACATCTGGTTGAGCTAGAGCATCTCTTTTAGGAGGAGACATCCAGTCTTGATTTAAAGACTTCTACTGATGATGGATCCACCATATCCATAGGTAAGTTGTTTAATAATTACCCTGATTGTTAAAAATTTGCTTCTTACGTCTTGTCTGAATTTCAGCTTCCCATTGTTGGCTCCTGTTATGCCTTTCTCTGCTCGATTAAAGAGTATTCTACTGCCAAATCTTCTCATGTATGTATTTCTAGACTGTGATCTAATCATCTCTTACTCTTTTCTGGAATAAGCTAAATAGCTTGAGGTTCCCAAGTCTCTCACTGAGGCGAGCTTTCTGGACTTCAAATCGTTCTCATGGCGCTTTTCTGAACCCTTTCCGATTTTCACACTTTCAAAAGGATATTGGTGCCCCTAGAACTAGATGCAGCATTCTAGTGATGGTCTCATCAGTGCTGCATAGTTAATACTACCTCCCTATTCCTACTTAATATTTCCTTGCTTATACATCTAGGGATCACATTAGCTCACTTAGCCATCACATCAGACTAAGAGCTTTGTTTGGTTAGTTTTAGGGTTGCCAACCCTCCAAGGTTTTCCTGGAGTCTCCAGGCATTAAAGATTAATCTTTAATTAAAGATTGACATGTGATGAGACCTCCAGGAATACATCCAATCAAAATTGGCAGCCCTGGTTGGTTCCCTACTGTGAGGTTTTTAGAGTCCCTGCTTTCCAGAATACAGTTCTCCGTGTGGAAGGTCATCCCACCAGCCTCAACTCTTATTTTACACACACAGGTCTGTTCTACAACATTAGCATAACTGCACCTCATCTGCGAGGTTTCAGTGAGTTTTTTGAGTGAAACTTTGAATCTGTATTTCCAGGCTTTCCAAAGGAGTTTGTGGATTGCAATGTTCTCTTAAAGCACTTCCCAAAAAGCCCAGTGACCTGCCATCTACTGCACTGCCAGTTGCATGAAGCTTTTCCCCTAGGATTATTGTAGTTTTGATTAGCTGCAGGGCACTCTTAAGCAGATAACCCACAAACTGGGGTGTCTTTGGAAAACTAAACCTACTAATAGAAATTCATTCGCACAAGAGGATGCGGCACCTCTGCTCAGGGCGCAGCAGCAATCAAAGACGACATTCAGATGTGTAAGGGAAATACTGAGGTGTTATAAAATCCATGGTCTGCCCTCACCTGGGTTACAGCATTCAATTTCAGTCACCCCATCGACGCCTAGGACTGGAAGGGACCTCGAGAGGTCATCTAGTCCCATCCCCTGCATGCATGGCAGGACTAGGTATTAGCTAGACCAGTGGTTCTCAAACTTTTGTACTGGTGACCCCTTTCACATAGCAACCCTCTGAGTGCAACCACCCTTCCACCCCCTTATAAATTAAAAACACTTTTTTGTATATTTAACACCATTATAACTGCTGGAGGTTAAGCAGGGTTTGGGGCGGAGGTTGATGGCTCATGACCCCCCATGTAATAACCTCATGACCCCCTGAGGGGTCCTGACCCCCAGTTTGAGAACCCCTGAGCTAGACCATCCCTCCAATGATGGAGATTCCACCACCTCCCTAGGCAATTTATTCCAGTGCTTAACCACCCTGACAGGAAGTTTTCCCCAATGTCCAACCTAAACTGCCCTTGCTGCAATTTAAGCCTATTGCTTCTTGTCCTATCCTCCACGGTTAAAAAGAACAATTTTTCTCCCCCCTCCATATAACAACCTTTTATGTACTTGAAAACTTATGTCCCCATAGTCTTCTCTTCTCCAGACTAAACAAACCCAACTTTTTCAATCTTCT
>NW_020689402.1:0-3510 GCF_002925995.2 Terrapene triunguis
CCCCCCCTTCAGACAGACTCCCCTCCAAAAGAAGAGGATGGAAACAGAAATGAACAGAAACGTATTCTTTATTAACAACCGCATATGGAACGGGGGGGTGAAACTTGGACGGGGTCTTGTGTGAGACGGGTAGGAAAGGACTTTTCAAATTTTGGGGAATGAGAGCCTTCTAGTGGTAGAGCAGTCCGCAGGGGTGGAGTGAAATTTTTCACGGCCCCTTCCACCCCTCCGTGTTTGGACTTTGGGTGAGGGGGGTATGGGACTTGGTGGCGGGGCAGGGCAGTTACAGAGAGACTGCAGCGGGGCTCTCTCCTCCTGCCTCCAGTCCTGCAGAACATCCACAAGGCGGCGGAGCGTGTCCGTTTGCTCCCTCATTAGTCCAAGCAGCGTTTGAGTAGCCTGCCTGTCCTCCTGTCGCCACCTCTCCTCCCATTCAATGTTTGCCCGGTGCATTTGGGACAAGTTCTCCCTCCACTGTGTCTGCTGGGCTGCCTGTGCTCGGGAGCATCCCATTAGTTCAGCAAACATGTCTTCCCGTGTCCTCTTCTTCCTCCTCCTAATGTGCGCTAGCCTCTGGGCAGATGTGGCTGTGGGAATTGGAAAAAGGGAGTGAATTCCTGAGACAGAGCAATGTATCTGTGAACAGAGAACATAGTCTTTCTCTGTGAACAAGACCATGCAGAGCACCTATCACACGCGCACTGAGGACAAGGTCGAATTTTCGGCCCTCGCCTACCGTGCCTGCGGTCTTGCTGTGGCGAGCTGAGGAGCAGGGCTGGACACCGGACTTTGTCTAGCTGGCAAACATGGTAAGCCGTAGACTTGTGGCCGCTTAAAACTTTAAGAGTGGCACTGGCCTCCTTTCACATAGAAAGCAATGCGAGTCTCTGCTGGCAGCAATCCTGCAAGCATGAACTCTGGCCCTGTCCCACCCCCTCGCGGCTGTAAACCGCGTGGCTGTAAACCGGCGGTTGCAGTTCTGTAAAGGGACGGGCAAGCAGTCCCAATACTAACTTTCCCCTACCTAATTCACAGCAGGGAGTCATGCCAGACATCACCCTCCTGAAGGTCTCGGAGAGCCAGAAGGAGAAGATGCTCCGGGACAGCCTGCAGAAACCGGGGCCATTTGCTGCGCTGCTCTGCAAGGCCATGATCCCGGAGTACCTGCTGGCGTTGTGGCAGGGAAACGTGTCCTACCACGGGGGGCCTAATAAGCTCTCCCTGCCCAGGAACCTGCTGATGAGGCTGGAAAAACACCTGCAGGAGGTGTATGAGGAGTTCTCCCCGGAGGATGTCGCCTCTATCCCCGGTTACATTGACCAGTTCTTGGCTTAGGTGCCCTTGGAGGGACAAATGACTGCAGGGTTTTGGGCACTATAATCATGAAGCGGACATTGTGCAATTTTTTGAAAATGGTTCGGACTATATATTGAGGCGCCCAAAGACAGACTAATCATGACACACTTTGCACTGATTCCCCTTTTGTTTGACTTTCCTGTTTACATGTTTTGAAGCACTTTACCCACTGTTAATATTTTCAATCTTCCTGTTTTGTTGCAAATAAATGTTTACATGTTTTAAAGCACTTTAGCTACTGTTAATATTTTAAATATGCCAGTTATGTTGTAAATAAATGTTTAGATATTTAAAACACTTACTGCTTGATCCTTCCCCTGAATCTGTGTCTGGGGTAACGGCGGGGGACGGTTGGTAGGGGATCTCTGTCAGGGTGATGAAGAGCTCCTGGCTGTCGGGGAAATCAGCGGTGCCAGCGCTGTCGACTGCCTCGTCCTCCTCATCTCCTTCTTCATCTTCCCCGTCCGCTAACATGTCGGAGGAACCGGCCGCGGACAATATCCCATCCTCAGAGTCCACGGTCAGGGGTGGGGTAGTGGTGGCGGCCGCACCTAGGATGGAATGCAGTGCCTCGTAGAAACGGGATGTGTGGGGCTGGGATCCAGAGCGTCCGTTTGCCTCTTTGGTCTTCTGGTAGCCTTGTCTCAGCTCCTTGATTTTCACGCGGCACTGCGTTGCATCCCGGCTGTAGCCTCTCTCTGCCATGGCTTTAGAGATCTTCTCATAGGTCTTTGCATTCCGTCTTTTGGAGCGCAGCTCGGAAAGCACGGACTCATCTCCCCACACAGCGATGAGATCCAAGACTTCCCGATCCGTCCATGCTGGGGCCCTCTTTCTATTGGATTGCACGGCCATCTCTGCTGGAGAGCTCTGCATCGTTGCCACTGCTGCCACTGCTGCTGAGCTCGCCACGGTGTCCAAACAGAAACTGCGCTTCAAACTGCCCAGACAGGAAAAGGAATTCAAATTTTCCCGGGGTGTGGCTGGTCAGAGCATCCGAGCTCGGACTGCTGTCCAGAGCGTCAACAGAGTGGTGCACTGTGGGATAGCTCCCGGAGCTATTAGCGTCGATTTCCATCCACACCTAGCCTAATTCGACATGGCCATGTCGAATTTAGCGCTACTCCTCTCGTTGGGGAGGATTACAGAAATCGATTTAAAGAGAGCTCTATGTCGAACTAAATGGCTTCCTGGTGTGGACGGGTGCAGGGTTAATTCGATATAACGGCGCTAAATTCGACATAAAAGCCTAGTGTAGACCAGGCCTAAGTCTGTTTATGCCTCAGTTCCCCATTTGTACAATGGGGATAATAGCACTTCCCTACCTCACAGGGACGTTGGGTAATTACATTCCAGACTGTGAAAGGCTCAGACAGTATGATAATAGGGGCCACAAAAGGACAATAGATAGATGAAAACATTCATGGGAAATGTCAATAAAATTTAATATTTGTTTAACAAAAAAATTGCCAACAAAAGCAATTGACATTTTTTGAGGAACTGTAATAACAATGTTGCATAACAATGAAAATGATCAAGCATTTACAGATGATTAGAATTAAAAGAGCACTTAACCCTTACAATGACTACAGCACTCTCATTGTGTTTCATTAATACATCGGACTGAACTGGTTTTCTGAGATCCAGGGACCGAGCATCCTTTCCACATGTGGACGATTCTTCTTTCCACACGGAAGTTTTCAGAAGCTTCTGCATCCCCAGTATTCAACCAGCTCTACTTATTGTGGCGTTGGGGACATACAGGGGAAGGGACAGCTCGGTGGTTTGAGCATTGGCCTGCTAAACCCAGGGTTATGAGTTCAATCCTTGAGGGGGGCCATCTAGGGATCTGGAGCAAAAGCATATCTGGGGATTGGCCTGCTTTGAGCAGGGGGTTGGACTAGATGACCTCCTGAGGTCCCTTCCAACCCTGATATACTATGATAGGCAAACTCTAGGCCTGTGTATCAACTAAGACTCCGTCAGGCTTAATGCTGGTAGAACATTATGAAAATTCAGCTGTTAAAATTGCAGCAAACTATGTAGTGTTTGGACTTTCCTAAATGGCAGTGACCGGATGACTGTAATACTGATGAGCTAATGTCTATATTGCTCATGTAAAGAGTAACATGTGTACATTTGTGTTACCTAACT